>NC_058058.1:9393174-9630674 GCF_020085105.1 Siniperca chuatsi
TTGCACATACAAACCACAATTTGCAACCCTGGCTCCTACACAGTATGTATACTACTAATTTGCTTTGACAGACATGTAATCGTCTTCAGTATTGACTGCTTCAGTATTTAACCAAGAGCACAATCTTTCCTGAACCTTAACTGAGCACTTTCAGTTGCCTTAAATCTGCTCTAATCAATATTTTTATATTAACAATACATCAAAATATTACCGTAAAACTTTAATTAAAAGCCAAGTCCCAATTAGACGCCTATCCCTTTTACTGACCAGATGTGGCTACACGTTTTTATAAATAAACGCAGGTCTCAATTAGACGCATGGCCTGGTTTTTATAGACGTTCTTAGGATGTATAAAATACTCTTAAACCCACCGGTTCGCCCGCTTGAGCTAGTTCTAAGTTTCTTAGATCGCGCATATGAATGTTTAAACTTTTGTCGATATTGACAATATGGAAACCACGACCACCAAAGTATAATTCATTCAGATTTCAATAATTGAAGCAAATAAAAGCCCGGGCTATTAATTGAAGTTTTATGGTATATGTAATGTGAAAGGGATTGGTCGTGGGGAACCTACAGAGAATTATCATCCAATTCTGCAGTTTCTCTCAGCTCTAGGGAGCGTTTTAGCATCTTTTGGCTTATAGTTTTGTTTTACGCCGTGCAACCTTACTGTTTTGGTTCACTCTCACCGCTCTCAACCTAGTTTCCAGCTGTAGCAGGCAACTCTTTTCAGTAAAAGAGCTCAGATATACCAAATGTACGCTTCCAGCGCTAAACGGCGGACACAGCTAGCGGCTAGCTGGTGAACATAGTGGAGCATTTAGTGGCTAAAGAGCCAGATATTTCCCTCCTGATTTTAATAGAAACCACAAACAGAGCTAAAATTAGATTGAATATAGGGCTTACATTTGCTAGGTGGCCAGAAACACGACCTCAAATCAGCTAATGTTGCTGTGTGTCTGCTAAATGTGTAAACATGCAACTGTATGCTAACACTAACATGCGTAACTATGTCAATGTTGTGTTTACAGCTAATTCCGCTGTCCTCAGGTGGTCAAAAACATTGATAACACTTTAGTTACCAGGAGCAGATATTGGAGAGAAAACAAAAGATGTTGATGAAACATTTTATAAATCCATTCAGTATAAAGGTTTACTGTATGCTTCCTACAAAATGTATTTGCTAATGCAAATTTGTTTTATATTTTTTATATTTTATACAACTGCTGATAATAATAATCTGCTGTATTACTTCTCTGCTACAATCACAACCACTAATTTCATTATGTGTTCATGTCACCTGTCTTTCAGCAACACGGAGACCACACAAAAACCACTTTACACTTTACTGTGAAATAGGACAAAAGCAACAACTTTACGCTGTATTAAAACCCTGTGCAACTTAGAAAAAGGTGCTAATGCTGCCACAGACAGGGATGTGATTCCCACTAGGGCCACCCAGGCTAAAAAAAATATGCTGTACTGTCAGACAAAGCACCATAAATTTAGTATTTGGGACTTAAGCAGTAAGAGGTGTGTGGAATAAAACTGGAAAAGATAAAGGAAATGGATGGATGTAAATTAGAGAGAAAACAAGGAGAGATTTCCCTGGAAGCCAGCATGTTGATTACGTTTATTTTTGTATTCTCATCTGTGATAATGATGTGTTTGCGCGTCTGCCTCTCTGTGTATACACTCAGGAGTGAGTGTGTACAGCGTCAAAGCTTTGCATGTAAACCAGTCCCTGCGTCACATTTGTCGGTGTTTGTTCTCATGCCTGCTGACAGCCACCAGCTCTCAAACAGTCCAACAAGGGATTGACTCTGAAATACCCCTTTGATCTCCCCATGTTGCCCCTCTGAACTCTCTCGCTCTATGCCTCCCTCCATCTTTTCTTTCCTTGAATCTGTGGAGCCTCACCCTTTCATCATGTCGATATTTAAAGCCAACATCCGTGCTCCCCTTCACTGGCTGTCGCTCTCTGTTTTTATAAGTTGGTGTGTGCACAACAGCGTGTGCATGCGTTATTGTCTGTGCACGTGTGTGTTTGTGTATCTGTGCGTGAGCTAAGGCCTATATTGGTGCTGACAGGTAGTGTTTGCAAGTCCAAATGTGTTGCCATGCGCGGGTGTCTAATGCAGAGGCTGACAGCCCAGTGACACTAGAGGCACCTTTGTGTGTGTGTCTGTGAGTTTGTGTGAAGATTTCTTTATTAACTTAAACTCAGTTTGACACCTTTTTTGTGTGTCTTTTTTTTTATATCTCTTTGCTTTTTCTCTTGTTCTGTGCCTCCATGACCCTCAGTCTGCCTTCACAGCCATTCATAAAGCGGTCTTAAAGTGAATTGTTGCTTTTTTATTTCACCCGTCGAGTCTCTGAAGGCCCTTTTAAAACCCCAATCTAAACTCAGTGTACAACATCAGAATTCAGACCATGCAGACTCAACCATGATGTGAGTGTTGGGCCAGTGGTGTGCTATCCAACCCTATCACTAGACAAAAACCTGATATTGGACAGTTTTTTTTACATCCAGCATTTTTAAAATTCAACCTTGGCAACTAGGTATGTTAAGGGGAAAGACAGTGATATGCTTTGTTAAAGTTATGATTTTATTTTCATGAAATCAAATCCAGTTTTTGATACTTTTTTTTTTAAGCAATATCCATTCAGTGTATTTACATTCAGTAATCACCTCTCTACTGTAACTCTCTTCTCTTGAATTTCTCAAGTACCTCCTCAAGGAGTGTTTACTGTAGTATTAAACTGTGCTTGTTGTTACCATGGTAACCATGAGTGCTGCAAAATCAACCAGGAGTATAATCTTTAAGATTATAACTTTAGGTATGGTAAAGGATAGGCAATTAAAACACTTGGTAATAATAAAAAATTAAAATGTTAAATGCAGATCTGCTGCATTCCCATCCACCACCTTGACCTCAGCATCTTTACTTTCCGCCTTGCTACATAAAGGGCGTACGGCTTCTTGCATCGCCACTGAACGTTGATACTGGATGTTAAACATCTCGTCTCAAATGAAGCAATGAAACAAACCACAAGAACATTAAGGTTTTCATTACACCAGTAAATTAAATCAAGCGCAGTTCAGCCCATTTTCAAGCACATCTTTTATTTTCTGTGCACTCTTTGCTTGTGTGACTGTGGTCTGACCTTGTTTGAAAGCCTGTGACTGACTGTGGGCCATTGTCAGTCTAATCCCAGCCAGCTTTATTTGTGGGAGCATGTGTATGGCCTCCGTCTAGGCTTAACATGTCTTAATGCCACTGAGAGCCAAGCCACTTTTCTGCCTTTGATCTGCGGTGGGAGCGACTGCACGGCTAAGACACTCAAAGACCACACCGTCATCTTCGGGAAGTCTCCCTCCCTCCGTCATTTAGTCTTCTCTTTCCTATGAAGCTTGCATGCTTTAATTCACCGGTTAGTAAAACCAGCATTCCTGGCTTTCCTTGCTTGTTTTTTTTTTTTTTGGTTTGTTTGTTTCCGTTTTCCTTTCTTTGTACTATGACGTAGGTGCACAAAACTTTTCACATGCTGCTAATGCCATGTCTCAATGTCTGAGTGCGCTGAACCATCTCGGCTAATGCTATGTGGTCGGCCAGTTTTCATGACATAAGCAGACAGTGACAGAGAGATCTATAATTTTCTCCCTCTCGCTCTCTTTTTTGAGACTTCCTCTCTGTTTCCATTCTGTCGACAGAAACGGGAACCAGGGGCGATGAGGGAATACCCTGTGTTTATCCCCTGCATTCACAAAGATGGTGCTGCTGTATTTATATATTTGTGTGTGTGTGTGTGTGTGTGTGTGTGTGTGCACTTGTGTTTCTCTTTTCCAATCAGCCAGACCGCAGGCTTTTTAGATCAGCACAAGTGAAAGCTTCTCAGTTCACTTCCACACCACACACACAGACATATACAGCCATACATTCAGTCTGCCTGTTGCCTTTACTTACTGAGTATAACATTACAGCCAGGGTCTTTCACAATCTGTGTGTCTTGGATGCCAGAACTAGAGTTAGGAGAGGAAGCAATGTCATCATCTCAAATTACCCCTCAACTCCCTCTAAACTCGGCACCCTTACTCGCTTTCTTATTTTCATCTGCATTCCTCTTTAATTTCATCTCTGTCACTCCCGCTTCCATATATATATATATTTCTTCATATCATATGTTTGCCATACCTCATTGCTTTCTCTGCTTCCTCTCTCATACTCCTACTCAAACATACATATTGTATTTCTCAAGGTTTACCACAACTTTTTCTTGCTCACATGTATATTCCATATCTCCACCTTCCTCTTCTCTTTTCCCGTACTTAACCATATTCCTCTCTTTATTTGTCCCCCTGTGCACATATCTCCGCAGACTTGGCACGCCAGGCATAAAGGCCCTTTTCAGTCTGATTACTTCGGCCATGCTCCAGAGTTTATTTTATTCCCCCTCGGTCACGCTGACCGGCCTCACCCTCCACGCCGATTAGTCATTCAGTGTTTTACTGCTCCACGTTTATTTTTAAAAATGCTTCCAAGTTCCCTTTACATTGGCGCTCCCGGCCGTTCTCGCCCATGCCAAGCGGCTGAGGTTAGCATAGGCCCGATGATGTAATGACGCTGATTTTTTTCCAGCGTTCCTACCTCACGAGTCAGTCACACAGAAACGGGCTATGGATGAAGAAAATACACACATGCAGAGGCCACCGACACGCTTCCAAGTTTCACATTAACTCGGGCTGATGGGGTAATTGTGTTATGTATAGCTACCAGATGAAGGCCGTAAATGTCTGCTGCATGAGTACTACACTGCACACACACATGCATGTAATATGATGCTTTTTTACGATGCTTTTATCCTTGAATACACTTAGTGAGGTGCTGTTCATCTGTATCCAGTGTGTGCGTCTGCGAGTGTGTTTGTGTGTTAATGCCCTCACTGGAGCAGGCAGCTCAGTGCGTGTTGACATGTGCAGTCAGCCCTTAGCTTATGTGTTTACCCACGACCACAGAGCATGACTCCATCCATAGGCTGCTGTGCACGGGTTTGTGGCCAGAGTTGGACGCAGGACCGAGTTTGTGAGCTTGTGTGTGTCTGCGTGTGCGACTTTTGGTGCGCTGGGAGGCGAGGTCATTAGATCAGAGGGAGAGCAGGTGGTCGCCGCCTACTTTAGTCTCGTCCCCCCCCCCCCAACGTACAGCCTAGGCCTCCCTTTTCGTAATGGTAGGGGTCAAAGGTCGGGCCAGGAAAAGGCTGCAGGCAGACATTCCAGCATTCCTCTGCAGTCTAAATCGGAGCCAGCATGGCCTCTCCCAGGAGATCAATGGGCCGCAATGTTATTTAAATCCAAGGTGACCACAGGGGAGGTGCGGTTTCAGGGGGGTCAAAACAGCCGCACTGCTGACAGAAGACTACCCTCCGCAACAAAAAAGTCTCTTTTTTTTTTATCTCATCCCAGATGACATTCCTCATCCTGAAGTCTTTCTCAGCTCACAGTTTTGACTTGACAAGTTATTAAATGATTTACATCCTCACAAAATACTGAGATTTGAAATTTCCCCCCACAGAATATTTTAAATTTACTTCGGTCTCAACTGAGTTTTAAAAGGAGTTGATGAATTATTCACTGTGATCCACTTGTCTCCCTATACAGCCCCAATCAGGCAAAATGACTGCTAAATTCTTACTCTTTTATCTTTTGTCGAGACTAACAGCAGAGTTGTCCTTTAACCCTCCATCACTATTTGATTATTGTTTTTAAGCAGGCCTTGTAAAGTGGCTTTGAGACCCACATCGTATAAAAAAAATTGAGGATGACAGGTTTTTATACGAGAACCCAAATACAGGAAATATGGCAAACGCTGTAGTGGCACCTGCATAGGTTAGTGAAGTGAGAAGTGAGAAGTCCTTGAGGTCAAAGTGAGCACTTACTGCTCATATGACTACAGAAACAGTACTGAAGATAACATGATTTCAGGGAGCTCATAAGCTTGTAATTCACACTGTAAGTGGTTTAGCATTACTTTCAGGTGCTGCTTACAATATATATAACATCCTCATTTGTGGTCATGGTGCTCTTGCATGACACTTCCCGTGATTTAGTTTTAATCTGAGGAAGTTTATGTATTTGTAGTTGCCTCTGTTGTGTTTTGTTTCCTGTTCTCTGTAATATGTTCAGCCATCGCTACTCTTAGTAACTATCCAGTTCTCCTTTCTAACTGCAGCTGCTGCTGAAACTTTAATGCACATCACTTCATGTGCACCAAAGGATTTTTTTTTTTTTACAGGAAAGATTTAATGGGCATGCAGAACAGTGACAATGAAAAATGTAAAAGCTTTCACAAAGCAGGTGTGGGTTAATCTAACTTGTAATGCATCAATATCCAAGGAGAGCAGAAAATTTCTTTTTCAAATAAATATAAATCCATTTTATGGATCATTTCCTTAAATATCAATATCATCCCTCTTACATCACCCCCTGATTGAGTCTGTGTCATGTTGGACTTGCGGCGACTCCACAGGACAGGCTATTTCAGGTCCCATATCTCAAAAAAAGGACATTTTAGATTTAGCTCTTGTTTCAGCTGAATCTTGTTTTCGTGCACGTGGTTACGTAAACTCTTGTGATCCTGAAGCACTGCAGGAAAAAGGAGGAACAAGACTGGGACCAAGGTGTGTGTACTTGCGTGCGTTCTTAGTGTGTCCTCCAATGTTTTTGTGTGGAGGGCAGAGCAGGAGAACTGAATGATTTATAAAGATTGATGGCTCGCTGTGCTGGGTAAAGCAGCAGCGCTGGAGAAAGTCACTTGGTCCTGGAAGACCATGCAGAGCCCGACTATTTATCTCACAATTTAAATTTTTGCTGATGCAGGATCAGCAAACAAATGTGTATCATAAAGAAGTGTATATATGGAGGATATCCATTTTCCAAAATTCCTATCAGACCTTGTAGAGCTGTAAGTAACATGAAAATGGTCTCAGTCTCTGGATCAGCTTTCATTTTTCTTGCTAACTTCAACTACAGAAATACTTGTTTTCGTATCAGATTTTTTTATTTATAAGCTCTTATAAGGAGATACCCTTGACTGAAAGCTACCAGTTGTCTTAAGTAAGGCTGGTCATCAAACTAAGAACCTTTTTTTTCGTTTTGGTATCGATCGCAATGTGTCTCTGGCAGACAACTTCTGGTACTTCTTTTGGCAGTACCAATGGTTTGTTGGTATTGCAGATTTACATAATAATTTAGCTAATTTTAGACTGCTTCTTAAAATCCTGTCTTGTGATTGAAAGCTCCAGAACAGCTACTAAATAGACCTTTATGTAGACTGTGTTGTCAGCTGTAGTTTTTAAGGTCAAGAGTGAACTTCTAACATCAACTTTTAAACTTAATTTTAACATTTTTAAACTTCGTTTGTTAAATGAAAAAAATAATTTTATAATTATAAGTTGTTTATGTTCCTCAAGGTAAGATATTGAAAAAGTATCATTTTAATCTGTCATTTATTTATTTGTCACTATTTTGATAATCATTTACGTCATTTTTCAAGCAAAAATACCAAACATTCTCCAATTACAGTTTTATAAAATGTGAGGTTTTGCTTACTTTTTTGTTTGTTTATGTGAGTAAACTGAATGTCATTGGGTTTTAGACTGTTGATCGGACAAAACAAGACATTTAAAGACATCACCTTGGGCTTTAGGAAATTGTAACCAGCATTTTTATATTTATAGCATTTATATTTTATTGACAGTTGATGGAGAAAATAATCAGCATCAGTAACTCTAGTATCGTATAGACACCAGTATTGAAACATTTCAAAACAGCCTTACACATCAGTTGAGATCAAACTGAGATCTACTCTGAAACATTTGATATAAATCAAACCCAACCAGCCAAGACAGGCCATATGTTAGTCCTGCAGTCCTGCCCCTTTCCTTTTTTAAACAATGTTCTTTTGGATGAATTGCACTGTGAATTAAGACCGTATGACACTGCAGTCACTGACAGTTAATCCCAAACATTTCGGATAACGTGTGTCCATTCCCAATAGAAAAATGCATCTTCATAATAACAGCTCAGGTTAATTCATGTGACTATGGTTCCAAAGGCGGTCCATATTATTATTGTTTGGTTGTTGTGATCACAATCAGAATAATTCATCTTAATTCAAAAGGACATCTGCACTTTTGCATCAGATATGAGGATGATTATTTTGACCTACAGCAGGAAACTTGATATTTCACTCTTGCTGATAAAGATTCTACAATTAGTAATTGTGGAAACTAATCATGATTAGACACAATTAATTTCACAGCCTCAGGCAAGCACTGATACTGATGCTGTTTGATGAGAGGGTAGAAACTGGAGGAGAAGCGACGGATTTCTAGTCAGACATCGGAAGCTGTGTGATAGAGTGGAAAGTAAAGCTAGTGATGTATGCCTTGATTCCTGTCCATTTGATTTTGTTTCTGCTGGCAGGCATTTACTTATGTTTTTGTTTTTTATGTAGATCCGCGCATCTGTTGGCAGTACGGAGTTTTGCCTGATGCTGAGTCGAAGAGCGCTCGTGTGGTCTGTGATGTTGATTTGTTGCAGGTCGAGAGCTTGTGGCTCAGTGAGGCGTTTCACGTCGGAGGGAGTTAATGTACAGGCATACAGGGGGAATGAATTAAGTGCAACAGACAGCGTCTTGCAGACCAGGCATGTAGAACGTCTAATTTCAGCATAGGAGGAAGGGAGAGGAAAGAGGCACTTTAAGGAGACAGAAGTAGTGAGAAAGAGTGAAGGTCATCCTATCAGGTGAGACCACGCAGGCTGTAATGGATCTCTTTAACAGTCAGACAGTCACAAACAATTGTACCTTTTTGTGAATCTCATGTCCTCCTTCTCTCATTCAATTTCTCTCTCAACACACACAGAAACACACACACACATACACAAGCACTGGCACCTTGGGAAATGAAGATGGATGATGAGCACCTTGCTAAGCAGGGCTGCAAGAAGCTTAGGAGATAATGTGGGTGCACACATACACCAATGACAATGTTTACAGCCACCTACTTAGTTTACACACATTATGTGAGGCACAAACACATTTTACAAACCCCATGGCATCTTATCTTGTGCTTGTCATGTAAAATAGATGTGTTTAGCTTTGTATCATTGTTTCGTGGTTGCATTAAACCATTTGGCTCATTACAGCCGGAAGCTTTAAGCGTTGTGGCGTCCTGTAGAGAAAGACAATGCCGATATAAAGCTTATTAGACAGTCAGCAGAGTGGCTGGCAGACTACAGAGCCATAAACAGGAAGGTCTAATGTACTCCTCTCATTAACGTGGACGTGGGTTTTTCCGTTGGCCCTTGTGAGCACAAACACACATGCACACGTGTACATAAGGACAAGAGCCCGAGAGCAAATACTGTATTTTTGAGTTTAATATTGATATTTGGGTTAAAAATCTGATGATTTTTTGTTTTTTAGCATAGTGGCCTAACATACACAAGTAAACTTCACTGTAATTTAAATTATCAATAAGAACTATAAACATGAAGGCAAATATGACAGATATGTATTAAAGTTGATATAAAAAACAGTAGTGATGCCCCGATCAGAGGGTCGATACTGAGCCCAAAGAAAACTAAGACTCCTGTATAAAAATGCATGCCATAAAGCTGTTTCAAAACTCTAAACTATAATAAGCTACACTGTACTATAATAAACATTAAATGAAGTAGTGTAGTGTGGGCAAACTTACTGCACATATGACTACTTTCAGGTGCTGCTTACAAGGTATCACATCCTCATTTGTGGTCATGGTGCTCTTGCATGACACTTCCCATGATTTAGTTTTAATCTGAGGAAGTTTGTGTATTTGTAGTTGCCTCTGTTGTGTTTTGTTTCCTGTTCTCTGTAATTTGTTCGGCCATCTCTGCTCATAGTAGCTAATAATAATAACAATAAAAAACAATAGTGATGAGAGGGCCAATACTGAGCCTAAAGAAAAACAAGACTCAAAGATATAAAAATGCATGCCATAAAGCTGTTTCAAAACTCTGAACTATAATAAGCTACATTGTACTATAATAAACATTAAATGAAGTAGTGTGGTGTGGGCAAATACATCAATACGATAAAATCGGCCTGTAATATCAATGCTGCCATTGTATCGGTCGGGCTCTAATAAGCAAACAAAACACATACACACTGCATCATATACTGCATATACACTCAGAAATACCCTGGGCCACTCACATAAGCATGCACACACACACACACACAAGGGAAGCAAGCCAGGTATTAATCACGTCAGGGGCTTGTTGTACTGACGGAGCTCCGCAGAGAGAAATGCTTCGTTAATATCAGCCCTCAAGCCCCTTAAGGGGCAGGACTACACACACACATACACATGCACACACATGCACACTCTAAGCAGCATAAATTGTATAGACATGCAGCATATGTATGCGTGGGCACACAGACATTATACATGCACACACTCCATACTGCTGTGTCTTTACCTCATATGCACATCGATCTTGACCTGGCCAGCATTCATGCTAATTATTTTACACACACACACACACACACACACACACACACACACACACACACACACACACACACACACAGACACACAGAGAGAGGTGTGAGGGCTCTGAGTGTCTGGTTGACTTACTTATTTATTCACCCGCTGCCTTTATCCAGGTCAGGTCATCTCCAGCAGCTTAACACACACGGTTCTTCTTTGAAATCATCAGCCAACGTCTCTCCTCTTTGTGTGTCCGAGGACTGACAGCTAAGCAGGAAAACACACACACACACACACACACAGTCAGATGCTCATGGTGGTACAGTATGTTGCTGCTTCTGAGGAAGGGTAACTTGGGAAAGCTTTGATTTCCTCTGATTCTTGTTTAGTCAGGGTAGAAGCGTTCTTCTCTCCCATGCCGTTGCTGTTTGATGTATTTATAGCAACTCTCCCAATGGAAATCACTAACTGACCCCCAGGATGCCAGCAACACACAAACACACACACAGAGGCACACAAACACGCACAAAATGAAGTGAAAAGGAAATGTGTCTGATTGGATAAACCACAGGAAGTTCCCAGCTTAACTTCCTGTTTGCCTGGACTATTGTATGCCAAAATAGCAAGACAGGCCTGGTGAGGATGTGTATGCACACAGACACTTAAACACACATACCAGACCTGGCAAGATTAAGATCAGCCTCTCGCTGCCAAGCTCCTACTCACAAATACAGATGTAAAGTACACAATAATTAAGTGTTAGACTTGATATTGCATTCAAAAGGCCTCGGCCCAATTTGCAATTTTAAGCATACTTAGATGCCGGCTCTGTTTCCTTCCAGCCAGTGCCAGTGTTCCTTTCTAATGGTAATTGGACATTGGAGCATTTCTTTGTTGCGTGGACAGAATTTCTTGTGAAGAAGTTTCAGTTCAGTTTGTCAGGTTTTTCTCAGGGCCTGTGGTTGTTGATCCTTGAAGGCATCGCAGCGCACAGATAGGCGCACACACACAAGTCAACACACAGAGGGCCTATCAGCAGTGCGGCTTATGCTGTTGGCTACTAGTCCAGGTGTTCCCTGGATATTTTTTTAACTATTAATGATATAAAAGTAAATATTGTTACAGTATTATTTTCATACAGCTGAACTGTCATTGTTTAGGTCAGTTTGGTTAAGTTTGGCATTCATACTACTACCACTTGGAGTGGCAAATGTTGGTCGTTTCAACTGTTACTTTTTGCTAACTATTTCAACCATGTATCCATTACTTTTAACTATTTCAACCATTTAGCCATTGCATTTTATTGATGCTTACTTGCCCTGGTTTGTTCTTATTTGTTAAACAATTGCGTATGTTGTAGGTCATTTTTCAAATTCTTTTATCGTGTTTTTGTAACCGTGAAGCATTTTGTAACCCTGGTTTTAGCTAACTATTACGACCACTCATCTATTATTTTAAGATATTTTAACCATTCATCCATTACTTTAAGCTAACTGCTTCAACTTCTCTGCTTGCTTGCTCAGTAATTTTCACACACACCCTTAATCGCAACATGTGGTGTTCAGGGGTTATAACTGACAACACCACTTTTTTTTAAATCAATGTGTAATTTCTGTTTTTTCAAACTAGTTGAGCTACTAAACAATCTTTCCACGTACACCCTGGCAACTGCAGAAGTACCCCCTGATTGGGAATCACTGTACTAGACTTCTCTAACCTGAATTTAGAAGAATATTTAGCCCTGCCTCTGACCACACACTCTCTGTCTGTGTCTCTTTCACTCACTCGCAAACACAGGTGGATGTAATAACTAGCTCTTTCAGGGGTGACACCAACGAGATCACTCTTGGCAATTCTTATTAATCATCAAATCAGTCTATATTTATACTAGAACAGGAACTAGCAGGCGTGTGGTGCGTCATGTCTTCCCCACAAGTGTTACAGTGTCTCACGGTGGAGGTGAAGCTGCTTTTTTTTCCTTTTTAAATATCAACTGCAGTAAATGGCCACAAGTCAAGAGTGACTAGAAGCTGGACGTGTGGTGCAACATTTCTGTTACCAATTAAGTGTTTTGGTGTTGGTCTTTACAAGATAAGGGTACAAGAAGAAAACAGCAGAACCTCTGATGCTTTAATTTCACCCTAATCTAACCATAATGGAAGGTAATGGGAGGTAAATCTGCCCCCAAAATCTACAGTGCTTACAGGGAGGTGAAGTGGAAGACTAGTTAATTGGCAGGCTCATTATCCATGCTGGTGCAGATCTCTGTAGATATCACAGTCTCGCTCACAGTCTTTGTACAGGCAAACAACACAGCAAACAAAGCTCAAAACACAAGGCTGTGTTTCATTAACAAACCGTTAGTGTTGTGAAGCTTCAACAGAAATGATAGCATCATAGTTTTAGAACAGGAGCCAGAGAGCCTAACTTCAACTTCCCACATTAGTGGGAAGTCCTAAACGTTGATCTGCACCCCGCAGCACACTGTTATCATTTGTTGTCTGGCAGCAGCGTCTGGTGCTCGTGAAAACCTTAAGGCCAAAATGCAATGGGAGCAGTAATGGATGTACATTATATGACATTTCTTTGATGCGCTTCAAGCAGGAAATTTGAGGCATCAGCAGCACCAACTGGCCACTATACATATAACTGTTTGATGTTTCTGTATGTAAATGACATCAAATATGTACTATGGTCAGTTGTAAAGGCTGCATCAGTTATAACAGCCAGCTTGTAGACTAACTAGGTTATGGTCTTACATATGTTCTTGTATTTTATTTTATCTTGTACTGCTGCACTGTAATGTCATTGACTTTTCTACTGCTGTTGAAATGACCTACTTGATGTAGCATTTTAATTTTTGTGTTTCTTCTACTTGATGTACAGATGTTTTATGCTCTGTTTAAGGGCTGAGCATCAAACCTCAGTACTTTTTTGGTACTGATGGAAATGTCTGTACCAAAAACAGGAACAGTAAATTCATCGATTGTATGGTCAGATTCATAATCTAATTTATTCTTTGTTAAGACACTTTGTTTTAAATCAAAAACTTGCCAATTTTAACTATTTTATTTAGGCAAGTACAATTTAAGGAACCATAAAATAGTGGGGTTTTTAACAGTAAATATATTCAGTGAAGGAGATAAATTGAAGGTCATTTACACTTGTGTTTTCGGTCAGTGAAAAGATTTGGCACATTTGAAAACATGTGAAAACACACTAAGAACAGGTAATTGTTTTGTTGTGTGTACCTTTTTAAGCAGAGAGACATATTGTAACCTGCTGGATTGAAGGGCACAGAGATACTTTACTGCACATGAATAAAGAGATATAATGTCAGTCAAAGGGCAACTTGGTGGGTAAACTGAGTCATTACTTTCTGGTTTCAGCTCATTTAAATTCTGTGGTTATGATCCTTTCATGCTGTTTTGCAACTACTGTGGGAAATAATCCAGTTAATCTGGATCTAATCTAATTATGTAGTATCTCAGTTACAAAAGGAAAATGTTAGTCTGATCTGATAATGCTGTATGTTTTAGTGCAGTAATTAATTGAAAACACAAAGATTGTAGCCTCTCATAGCGCCTGTTCCCATTGATAAATGCCTTGCAGCAGGTCCAGCATCTTCTCTGTTTGTTCTTCCAGGTTATGAGTGCATGGCTCTGGTCTGAGCTTTACTGGAAGACATAGCTGGTATGTTGAGGATGATTTCTTCTCTCTCTCTCTCTCTCTCTCTCTCTCTCTCTCTCTCTCTCTCTCTCTCATATTCTGTAGCCCACGCAGACTTCCCTATGCAGTTTGACACCTGATTCTGTGCAAGTTTCATGTGTTACATTATCTAAAGAAAGTGGTGGGTGGAAGGAAGCAGTGCAGCACAGCAGCTCTTGAACAGGCACATATGAAGATACACACAGACACACACAGACACACACACACATATATGCAGGCACACACACACTCTCTTCATGCAGAGAAGGAGACAAAATGTCAGGGCTGGTTCTGGGAGACAACTGCTGGTGCTGCTGTCGGCATGGAGACTGCTGTGGTGTATGTAGGATTGTAGCAGAAGACCGCCACGCTTAAATTCACTTAAAATGTCAAAACACCTGAGGGGGGTGAGGGCTGTGCTTGGACCTGACACCTATCAACCTTTCTCTGCCTCACGTGCTCTGACAAAAACTGGTTGGAAACCTCAGTGATAACTGTGTAACCTTTTCAGTAAGCACTTTGCCCTTTATTTGTTTTCAAATCATATTCTTTTCTGTTTTACTTTACACCAACATGAATTTAGGCAGTGCATATTCCCCCTCGGGACACTTTAGGTGGTTTGCTGGTGAGTAGTGTGACTAGTGTACCTCTTTCCACCATCCAGCCACTGTACTTACCACTAAAGAGCCTAATAAACACGGCACACATATTCCAAAAGAGCAAGACTATTAAGGTTCCCATTAAGGCTCCTTTAGGCATTTTTCTGTCTAATATATTCCCTGCATGTTAATTGACAGAACCTAGCTTGATATTTAGTGGCCATGAATTTCCTACAATGCGCTATGCACTCGGTGGCGTGGCATTTAACAAAGCCTTAAAGGAGAAGGAGAGAGTGCTGCTCATTGTTCAACACTCGGTGCAGCTGTTACAAATGCCGCAAAGATTTATGGGAGGCCTAATACAGGAGACCGCTACTGTTCCGTGTGATTTTTGTCACGGTGGAAATAATGTGGGATTTGTTTTATGGTTTGGTGCTTTGCTGCTGTTGGGAGATACCTGGAGTTGTCAGACAGTGGCCTTCCTTTTATCTAAAGAGTCTGATTTTGGATAGTCAGCTGACCAGAAAATTCTAGATTTTGACCATTTATTAAGGCATATAAATAATTATTTAATAATATATATTTTCATTATTATAGAGCTGAGAGAATTAGTCGATTAATTGTTTGAAAGAAAATTAATCTGCAACCATTTTTATAATAGATTAATCATTTTTAGTCTTTCCTTTTAGGCAAAAATTCTGCTGACTGGTTGAATGTTTGAAATGCATGTTGCACCTCTAGCCACACCCATCAGTGATGTCACAATATACAGACACACCCTAGGCTACACTGCTACATCACTTCTGCAAGGTGAGAAATTAAACTACTGGAGTTCAGCTAAAACACGATTTTCAACTGTTCAAAAAATAATCCACAGATTAATCTAGAATGAAAATAGTTTTAAACACTCCATCACAAGTTCCCAGAGCCTAAGGTAACATTTTCAAATTGCTTGTTTTATCCAACCAACCGTCCAAGCCCAAATGATATTGCGTCTACAATGATCTTAAAACAGAGAACATCAGCAGATCATCACATCTTAGAAGCAAGATAAACAAATAATTGACTATTAAAATTGTCAATACACTAATCATTTCAGTACTACTTACTATCTTCTGCAGTTCCCCCCAATTTCTCTTTAAGCTTTTGGTAAATCCCTGTCTCTTCTGTCTGTAAATGAAAATGCAACACCAGCATTTGATGTGCTGTTTGCTTGTTCACCACAACACAGTTCCCACAGCTGTTGCATACAGTACCACGCACACAAGCATATACACTTCCTCTGTGTAGCAGAAACCAAAAATGCTGTGTCTTCTCGCCGTGCCTATTCCCTGTCATCTGATGGGTTTGCTGTAAACCACATGAGGCCACGTTAGCCTCCTCAGCTAGCTGACTCTCTTTCTTTCTTCCTGTTTTAACCGCAGGAAATTTTCCTGTTGCCGCAGGCTCTCTGAACGGCTGACTGAATGTCTGACTGAACGGCTGCCTGGCTGACTTAAAAGGGACTTTCAGACCTTAGACTGCTGCTAACTGTCCCCAACTTACAGTAATTGGTAGGCTTAGGGCTCTTCAGAAAAAGTTATCGTTGCCAACGCCATCTCCCAAAAAGACATTTAGGAATATTTACAGCAAAGAGTGATTGGTCCCAGAGAGAGAGGGAGAGAGAGAGGGAGAGAGAGAGAGAGAGAGAGTTCAGTGTTAAAGATGCTGTGTGTAACATTTTAAAATCTATAAAATATTACCATAATGGAGATTCTCATTGCGAAGGAAGGATAGTATGAGTTTCTGCTCTTCGCTTCACATCGTCATTAGATCCAGGAAATCTGCTAGTTTGCTTTATAGCACAAAAGAGAAACCGTTTTACTGTGATAGATGTATGTAATACTCAAGTATTACACCATTGACCTATCTGTTTACCTTGTCGGAAGGCATGTTCACTGTAATCAAAAGCTGTCATAATCTCTAATCTTATAATCATTTAGTCTGATAGCTCCAAAACCACAGTTCACATTAAGCCAGTTAGTAATCAGATTTTTTTGCCCATCATGTTCTGTTGTGAATCCATTTATAGGTGTTTTTAAATTAAATGTTATAATAAATCTTATTTATTATATGTTTTATGTCTGTTTAAAAGAGTTTTTGGCAGCACCTCTGGACTGAAAGCACAGGCAGGGACAGGCTTGGAAATGAGACCACAGACTTTTTTTTTATGTCTGAGGTTTTTTTAGAAACTTGAAACGAAGTTTATCTGTTTAGTTTAATACAAATTTGTTTAGTAGGATTTTGGATTGAATTCTTAGCCATGCTAGCAGCGTGGCTTTATGGATAACCGTTGGTCATTTGGTCCACCACTTTGACTGAACCAGACTGAAATATCTCTTTTCTATTACTTTGGTGATCCCCTGATTTTGGTGGTGGTTCAGAGTGAAATGTCTTGACAACTATTTAATGGATTTCTGTGAACTTTGATGTTGTTATTCAAGGTCCCTAGAGGATAAATTCTTATGAGTTTGCTGATTCTCTGACTTTTCCTTCAGTGTCATCATCAGATCAAATTTTTCATTTGTCCAATACTTTGGTTTAAGACCAAATGCCTGCAAAACTAATGACAATCCCATTAACCTCAGCTGTACTTCGTGGCCGGTGCTATGTTAGCATGTTGACCCAGGTAAATATTACCTGCTAAACATCAGCATGTTAGCATTGTCACTATGAGCATGTTAGCATGCTGATGTTAACATTTAGTTAAACGCATCGCTGCATCTAGCCTCAGTAGAGCCTCACAGAGCCGCTTGTATGGCTGTAGACTGTTATTTTTTAGTTTTTGATACACCAATAAGCAGAATCAAATCAAAATTGAATGAATGAACACTAACAAGTGATTTGTTTGAATTCATTTGAATGCATAGCCTAATCATAAAATATGTTGCAGAGTCATTCTATTCATTCATGGTGCCTCGCTGCCTCTTGACTGGCAAGCTAACACGTGACTCAGTTGATTCAGTTGTTGTGGTAATGTTTCTACAGGTAGTTGCTTTCTGAAAAGGCAGCAAACAGCCCCAACGTTATCCACTTTTTCTTTACATCTATGGTGTCGAATCCAAAATTCTTCCACATATTACTTCTCAGATGCTCGTGTCATGATTATCTGTTTAGCAAGCCTCGCTACTTTCCTCCATCTTGCATTAGCGATGAGAACAAATAATGTCTAGTTTACCGAGGGCATCAGGTCATGCAATAGACCAGACTGACTTTATGAATGCCTCCCGCTGGAGTACAAGGCATGGCATGTTGCGTATACAGAATCTTGAATTCAGGAATTCAATCAGATCAAAACAGAACAAATGCTTAATTTTTCCCCAATTTCAAGCAGTAGTTTGAATTTGAAATAAACAGTGATAGCCTCGATTTGTAAAAGGAAACCAGGCTTCCCGCTTATGTTTCTGAAATCAGGTTACTGCTGGAAGCGGGGAATAATGAGATCGCTATAGTGCATATAACCACATTCAGTGATGCTCGGGGCAAGTAGCAACGTCCTCTTTGCAACAGGAAGAAAGAGGCTTTATGGGAAATGTGGATATAATTCTAAAGAAATACAAAACTTATCACATTTTATTTCCTGTGGTTACCATCTCAGGAGTTTTAGCTTATCTGTTCGGCCCACTCCCAATCCTCTCTAGTATTTGACCCATGCCTCTGGGTTTTTGATGTACATCCCCCCAAGGTTTTAGTGAGAAGAGGAGTGAATGTGAACCTTTGGAAGGCTCCAGACAGGAAAGGGAGGAAATGAAATGATTCAAGGTGTAGTAAAGGGTCACCTCTGTCATGTGGAGCAGTTGCAAGAGGGCCCACCTGCTGGTTTCACTGTTTCTAATTGGGGTTTTCACCAGTTCCTGGCTTACCACATGGGGTGTTCTGTCTGTTTGGTACAAGTGGTATGGGAGCAGAAAATTGGAGGCTGGAGAGCATGAGGAGAAAGAGGAGTTAAAAGGTAGAGGTCGAGTAGTAGATTAGAAGAGGAAAAGTGAATAGAAGGTAAGACTAAAAGAAAGAAGAGGAGAGAATAACAAATTAAAAGTGCAGCATTGAAGGAATCACAAGGGAAGAGCTGGCCTCTTCTCTATCAAGGAAAGGAATCTGTGAAATGGAGAGGAAGGAGAAAAAGCAGAGGAGGAAAAGTGGTAAGAGGGTGTTTTACCCAGAGGAGTGCATGGTGGATTTGTTAAAGCATACTCCCGGCATCAACCTATTTGAGCCGAACAAGAGAGAGCAGCTTAACTCGCCATAGGAGAGGTTACAAGTGCTGAACTCACACACTAATCAAGCTTTCTCCTTGTGTTTTATCCCTTCTCTCTGCCTGCCTGCGCCGCCTGTCAACCACACCGATCAACACCATCTAGGTAAGAAAACTTTTTCCTCATCTTCTTGTGAGCTTGTGTGTGCAGTGTGTAGATGTGTGGGAGGTTGGGGCGTGAGAACTGGCAGGGTGGCAGAGCGAACATGCTTGGCATATAAATGACGCCCAAATGCACACACAAACAGCTCTCAAACATGTAGCACACACATGTGTAAATAAAAGGCAGGGTTCCTGTCAAAGGGCCACCGTTATGCCTCTCATGGACCTCTTTCAGCTGACTGAATAATGAGACACTTTCATCCCTCGTTGTCTGCCAAAAAGAGAGATTATCTGCTCAAATGTAAAGACAGAAAGAACGGAGAGGGAGATGGACTCTTAGTGACAAAAGGAAACTGAATGGAAAGGCAAATTTGTGTCTGTTGAACAGGCATTTGAATTCTGCACACTGTTTGTGGAGAGAAATAAAATCTAAAATGATACTGCAGCTATTAGGTATATTTTACTTTTGTGGTGTCTCACTGACTGGAGCACGTCAAATCTCTTTATAGCCTATATATGTTGATACAAGACAGTTTCCCCCCTTTTTCAAGAAGCCACATAGCACTAGTTATTTACTGTAAGAGATTTACAGTAAGTGACTGTTCCTTTACAACATTTAACTTTTGGGAGGACCTATTGAGCTGTTAAGTTTGTGTTCCACTTGGAAAGTAGAAGCTAGCAAACTAGGCTAACCTATTGATCTATTGATTTCCAATAGATGTTACTTTTGGTTCACGTTATTCGAACACCTGCTGAGTCTTTGGCAGCTCCCACACACTCAGTGTTGTCCACGTCCTGCATTACAGAATGGGGGAGCTGTCTCTTTTTTTGTGGGTCCATTTGTAGTGATTGTACATGACCAGACTGTCAAAACAAGGCCTCAAATCACAGATGGGACTAACAGCAAAAAGAAATAGCTAACAACGTCGGGCTTAGTGATATTACAATTTTTTATCAAACAGGCACACAATTCAAGACAAACACCAAGGATATATATGCTGAATTCTTATAAAAATGTATTTTAATTTCACTTCAACTTAAATATCATCACAGCACCCCTCTTTTCCTCTCTTCTTCTCTCCTCCTGTGAAAGATATATATTATATTACTGTTGCATCTTCAATATAACCTGCTGAAACTCATAACTGTCATCACCACTTCCTCATACGAAGCCTCTCAACTCCCTTCTCTCTCCTGTGAGTCTGTATCCATCTGTCATTCTTCGAGCTGTGTGGTAGCTGACAGTTGACTGCCTGAGACAGCAGCCGGTTCACTGGGTCATTTTTCTGTGCTATGGGGAATTAATAATTCAAGGCAATATTAAAGTTTTTTTTCTTTGTGTTGGGGTCTTTGTTGTGAGCTTCAAATTGATTGCCTCTGAAAACGGGCGGGCGGTGGTGGGCAGGCTGCAGTGATGCTCCTGAGATTCACCAGGGAATCCCAAATCAGAGTGCATACTAGAGACAAGTGTGTGTTTGGATTTGTTCTAGGTAGAAGTAGTGTGAGATTGCATGTGTATATGTTTATTTGTATGCATGTACTGTATGCAGCTTGCCAAATAACCTTCATAGCTCACAGAGGAAATGACAGGGTCCTCAATTAACACACATATTTGCTTACATTCCCACACAAAGGTAATAAAAATATACTGTATTACTGCACATTATACTTATGCATGGTTAACTTACTCCCGCTTGTTTGGGTGCAGCAGCTCAGACAACTGAATGAAAAGGGAAACAGTTTCCCTGCCTTAATATTTCAGAGGTGTCGCCATAACTGGCCAAAAGATCAAGAGGCTCTCTGCATCCCTCCCTTCATCCCACCATCCTGTCCTTCCTCCAAAACACTACCTGCACTCGTTTCCTCCCCTCCTTCTCCTCTCTCCTGTGCGAGGTCTGTTGGTTGTTTGTAGCAGCCGGTGGGAGGGTGTTTGGTCTGCTCTCTGTGGACTGTTTGCAAACAAACAAAGCTTTGAAAGCCGTCTCACTCTCTCCCACGCTGGTTGCTGGAAACGATGCGGTCACGGTGTCCGCTGTTTTGACTGGAGCAGGGCGTTTTAACCCCATCGAGCAGGAGGAGGATGTGAGTGTGTGTGTGTGTGTGTGTGTGTGTGTGTGTGTGTGTGTGTGTGTGTGTGTTTCTGTGGTATGTTTAGCTGTTAGTAAGGCTAATTTTCAATGTCATACCATTTTGTTAGATCTCCACCGTCTTCCACAGATGCTTCTTCATCGAGAGAGTTTCAACTGCGAACTGCAGGATGTGGGTCACATGACCGACTGAGACGGGCAAATGCATCAGCAGGCTAATTTCAGTAGCCTTGCTAGCTTGTTTACTTGTACTGTAGAAGAAGGTAAACAGTGAAGAAGCACGTGACACAACTGCCCTTGAAAATTAAAGAAAAAGAAAGTCTGTACAGCAAAGAAAAAACACAACAAAGCTTATTCAGCCTGTGGCGTTTCTTTATTCTTTCACCTCTTCTTAGTTTATAACAAATTGTGATTCAAACTAAGAACAAATGTTAAATATAAATAGCAAGTTAACCTCCCAGTAAGATATGGCATTATATCCAGTATGAATATTCATGCAAACATGAATTCTTTCACTTTTCTGCATTACAGTCCAGTAATTACAGAATTATTACAGAAGCCACAGCTCAACACCATTGTAATAGACCACAAACATTTTCAATAATCCATTCCTACTGAAATGTGTCCATTGTAACAACTTTTAGATAAAAAACAAAACTGTGTGGTTTATTAGATAAAATTGTAGTCCACACAGCTAGTAGTGGTCAGCTGGCAGTAAACATGCTAGAATAGTAGCTAGCGGTAGTGCTAGCTTGGTTACCCCTGTTTATCACTCCAAAATCATAGCAGTCCGTCGAGAGTCTCCCCTTCTTCACCTGCTCCCCCACTTCCTTCCTTCCCTCCCTTCCTCCTCGCTCTTTCATTGCAGTGAATAATGAACTTTTCCCACCATCTTTATCTCCCTCTCACACTCTTTCTCCCCCCCCTTCCCTTCCTCTCCTCCACCCCTCCCTCCTTCAGTCCCTCCTTCCCCGTTCAATAAACTCCTACTTCATTTGCTACAGTGTTGCAGCAGGCTGTTTGGCAGACCTGACGGCCCTGTCGCACAGTGCTGATGGTTGAATGCAGCGCACCGAGCACACTGGCTGCATTGTGCTTTTGATGAGGCCCTACATCTTAGTCACTCGAGAGCCTGCGTGTGTGACTGGGTGTATGCGTAGCTGATGCCGAGGGCATGCCTGTGTGCCCACATCGTTGGACTTTAACACACACACAGATGCAAACACACCATACTGTGTGCACTCCAGCACCTTAGCAGTTACATTTGCCTCCCAGGGGCTGACACAGCGGTGTGGAGGTATTTATTAATGCCCCTCGTTATAACGCGTTGAATGATAAAGAGGAAGGGTCAGGGTCTGATCGATACTCAGGCACTACGCTGAAATACATCCCTTACAGGCCAAGGCAGCTCTCTCTCCATCTCCACCTTTCTCTCTCACTCTCCATCTCTCTCACTGTAAAGCCTTAAATCTTTGGCCACTCTCCATCTGCTCTGCCTGCCAAAAGTCTCTACAGAATAACTCTTCTTGCCCTGTTTAATGGTTTAACTACTTTAAAGAAAAGGGCAAGGCTTTCTATTGTCTCTCACTATTTAATCATGTTAAGTGCTGGGCAAGAACGACAGCTTCATTTTTTGATGCGCACTAAAACAAGCTTCATATCTCAAGTGCTCGAGTGCTCACTCATCATCTTGTGTCCTCATATAGTCGATGCTCGTTCGGGATGTTCGTAGTGTTGTCTGTAATTTCACGCAGATACGCAACCATTCCTTCTCTTGCATGCACGCAATGCACAGCAGTGTTTTACACGCTCTCTTATTGTCCGGTTTCACTTCATGTTTCTCTCGTTTGCTCTCTTTCTCACACACACACACGCAGAAAACCTTCTTCCCACCTGATTGCTTTCCCATTTTTCTTGCAGAGAGATTTATGGTTAGGGGAATGTTGGGGACAGGCTATTACCATGTCCTGTTTGAACTCATCAGTCAGACAAAGTGGTGGAGGTGGTAGCGGCAACATTCGCAGGCCTTTACCGCGACACACTCCCTCCTACATGCCTTCCCTGCTCTCGCCCATGTTAACCCTGCTCCAGTGGCTGCACGGTCTTCCACACCGCCTTGTTTTTCATCAGCATTAGGTAACAGCGCCATTCGTTTTCCCCCCTGTTTGATTGGAGGCTAGATGTGAAGCATCGTCTGCAGATAATCAGAGGTTTACTTCACCAATCAGTCACTTCAGTTATACTGCAAGTGTACAGTGTAACAAATGTACAGGAATTTGCTTTTGATACTGAGATATTTTGACATTTTATTTAGTAACATAGTACTTTTTGCCACATGTTGCACAGTAGTAACAGACTCCAGCAGGATTTAAAGCATTTTTATGATGTGTTTTGAGTTAACTTGTTTCAGCTTTTAGGAATACAATCTATTGCTTTTTTTTATGCTGCCCTGCTAACATTGGGACATAATACACAATGAGCTGAAACAATTAGTCGATTAATTGATTAGTCGATCAACAGTAAATTAATCAGGAATTATTTTCATAATGGTTTAAGTCATTTTTCAAGCAAAAAGCCAAACATTACCTATCTGTGGCTTCTCTTATATGAGCACGTGTTGCTTTTCTCTGTTTTATATAATTGTAAAGTGGATGTCTTTGGGTTTGGACTGTTGGTCAGACAAAAAGACAGACATTTAAAGACATCACTTAGGGATCCGGGGATCTGTGATGGAGCTGTTGACCAAATAAGTGCATGGTTTTTTAGCATGTGCAGCCTCACTGGAAATGAAGTCTGCCAATGAGTTAGTGTCATAGTCTGCAGAATAATGTGAAAGACCACAAATGGAGAACTATGTATAGTAGGCGGACACAATAGCAGGAACACCTGCACAATTTAATGAAATCCAATTTAAAAAAGGCTATAAAAACTACCTTTCGAGAGGCTTAAATTATTAAATTTTTGGTGAGGCTGTTGAGATAAATAAATGAATTAGAGAATATGACAGGGCTTGTGTTCCCTCCATGACATTTTGCTTCTGCTCTTACCTCCTTTATTTTCCTCATCTTTTATCACCTTTTTTCCTTTTCCTCATACAGCTTTGTGTTAAACACCTTTAGTGTTTGTTTTGGTTCTTTTTCTTTGTTTTCAAGGCTTTGCCCTTCGTCCTTCTGTTGTGTAGCTCTGTGTAAATAAGCAAAGAATGCTTAAAATTGCTGGAATAAGATGTAGTGTAAGCCGTCATCGCCACTTCCTGCAGCAGCTACTGTTATAAAAGTAAAGAAGAGTTTATGGCACTGCTTTTTATGGCCTGTTATTGTATAGGAAGGAAGGCTGCCCCCCCTTTCCCCCCTCTGTGTGTCTGAACTTCCTCAGTGGATTCTATCGCTGAGGGACAAGGGCTGTCAAATCCTTTCAGTTGTGTGTTGATCTCTCTTCCTTCCCACTGTACCACACACTTACAATGTACTGTCAAGACACCCTGTCCCGTTACTATAAATTTAATTAGAAGTGACTGCGCTTTGGTTTGAGATGTATAGAGAGGAGACAGCAGTCAGCAGTGCTCTCTGCATTGTGTTCAGTAGCTGGGGGATATCTCACGAGCGCCGGCTCGGCCAACACAAGTAATGAAGCCCACATAGCTCACTGGATCATCCTGACATTGTTAGAACCCATATAGTTCTTTTTGGCTCATGTAGTTCACAATAGTAAGCTGGTTTTCTGCCCGTCCTGTCATAAGAATGTTAATATTGTTTTAAAAGCTTCCATGGTCGGCGCATGCTGGCAGGCCTCAGTTTTGGCCGGCGGTCGGTTATCACTGCGTTTCCGCCTGAGCCAAAGCCACAGCATCCGTTTCACCTCGGCACGCCTGACACCAAGCCTGAATTCCACACTTATCTACAGGCAGCAGAATGGGTCTCAAGGGACAGGAGAGAGTGAGGAATTTATTCCCTGACGCTCATAAGCCGGCCCCCTCCCATCCCACACACAGATGTGTTCAAGGAGTGCAGCATTAGCCGGTGGAGTAACCATGTATGTTCTTGAGTACATATCAAAGCCTTCCAGAGAGCCTCTTTTCCTGCCTCGTCCTCTTTCTCTCTCCTCGTCTTTTCTCTCCTTCTGACACTCCTCAGCTCGCGGTGCGTTGGAGCAAGGCTGTTGATAGGGGTGTGTGCCCACTGATAAGTAAACACTCTCCAGGGGCTTATGGAGAAAATGCTGCTGAATATTCCCTCCATTATGTTGCAAAGCTAACTCTGGCATAACCGGCTGTCAGCTAGTTGACATAAACAGATAACCGAACCAATCCTGGAACCACGTTGACTGTTAAATAGCCGAGTGTGGCGAGTGGATATTGGTGTGTCCTGTTTAGGAAGCATGGCACAACTGAACGCTTGTGTTTCAGTCAACACAAGTGCTGTTTGTCATCCCTTAGGAGGGCTCATCTTAGAATCATGGCTGCCTGACAAGTCACATTGAGTGAGATAGTGGAAGAAGGGTGGTGAGCGATGCCAGATTGGCTTTCCACTGCTGATCTAAAAAGCTTGATAAGTACAGCGCAGGGATAGAGCGGCTGTTACAGGTGTCATTCATTTGAGCGAGGGCTCGTTTTCTCTCAGAATGACTCCCCAAATCAGTGTCATAGCCCTAATCTGGTCTTGCTTTGTGTGATAGACAACCATGCTTCTGATCAGGGGCCTTTATCTGAAATGCAGGTGTAGCATGTCTGTTATATCTGCAAACTTAACAAACTAAGAAAACACATTGACTTTTCGACCAATGTCCTGTTTGGAGTTTGGCGTCTTGGTGGGCTTTCACACCTAATCTGCTTGGTTCTGTTCAAAGAAACTCTGGTGTATTTGCCTGTTTGGTTTGGTTTCTTTAGGTGTGAACTCTGTTATTCAGACTCTGGTGCAGACAGAACAACCACACCAAGACAGCTTAAAGAAGTGCATTTTGGTCCACTTCCAAAGCAAAGCACGAGTTTTACCGAAATGTTTTGGCAGTGCACCAGTTGCTGTCTATCAGCTGTAGCATGCAAGTCGTCTTAGCCCGGTGAGCCAGGTTAGTGAAGCTCATGTAGTGTTGGTGCCTCCGAATGGTAAACACAAATGAGAGACCAAAGCTGGAGATCCTCCCATGACGTTTAGATCCACTGTATGGGAGCATTACGGTTTCCCGGTTAGTTACGACGGGCAACTATGAGTGTCAAACTGTATGCCAACATTGTTCAACTGAAGTCGGGTATATCTGTGGAAAAACTTCAAACATGTCATCTACGACGGCATGTCATTTACAACAGCATCACTCGAATGATAATGTGGTAACCATGGTAATTTGTATGCACATCAGAACATGAGTGTGTGTGTGTTTTCCCTGATAGATCAGAAAGTGAAAAATGTTTGAAACAGGGATGAGTCATGTGCTTGTGACAGACTCTAGCAGGCACAAAACTACTACCACCATCTACCATATTATTACAGTACAAGGTGCTTGGTTTGCTTTGTTTTTACCTGTCCGTAATTATTTATGATAATCGAGGTCCAGTTATTCACTCCCGACACACATTCTGATATCTAAACTCTGGTACTGAGTACTGACCCGGTACAGTTGTACTTGTTTTCCCAATTTTTAAATGTGTAAAACAGCTACGTTACCTTACTGTGTGGAACACAATGAAATGAAATGGAAAATATTGACAAAGAAACTGTATTTATTGTGGGAGGGTCATGTTTGGCCGATACCCGTTCCTCTTGGTCCTCGTAGTAGTTGTATCAGAGCCGATCCAGTGGATTAGATTGGAGTGCATCCGTAGCTAATAGCCACCTATTTAAACACCTAAGGCACGGGGAAGTGCAGCATGATCACTGGAATAAACTGTTTTAATTTTCCTCCGTGGGTCTATGTTTTACTAATGATGCTCAATGACAGTCACCAAAGCCGTCCAATAAATCAGTTACCTGTTAGTCCACCTGATTTCATCTTCAGCTCTTGGTTCATTTATACTCAGTCAGTGTGAACCCAAGACAAAGTAGAACTAAAAGGCAACACTTGTGTCATTTTGTTTCTTTGGTTCGGCCCAAGTGAACTGAACTACAGGTGTGAAAGTGACCTTACCATCAGGATCTAATTTGCAAGCGATCACACTCTCTTCTTCATTGATAAGCAGGTCACAGATCCTGAGGTGTATTTTTTATTTTTTTTAACCAAATACCAAATGCATAGCTGCAGCTCTTAATCACATCACGGCTCCCAGTGTGAGTCCCGTCGCCCCTCTGGAGAAAAGGAAATGCATTGAGATACATGGCACACATGTCTATAGGACGCATTAAACAAATGTCGAATAGGTCCCCACAGGACCCCCTATCGAGCGTGTCTCGCTGCCTGAGATTGTGTGTGTGTGTGTGTTTATGTGTGTGCGTTAATGCTTCTTTCTCCTCTTTTTCCCCCATTCCTTGTTTAGTTCCTCTCTCTCTGTCTGTCTCCTTGACCGCCGTGCCCTGGTCTTCCCCTCCACAAAAGCGTTCATTCGTCCGTCTCAGCCATTTCCCAGCGGAGGTCTGTGGGCTGAGGATTCCCCTTCAGAGTGGGCCTTTATCTGGAGCTGTGCCAACGGTAGGAGAGGCCTGATTTAAAAAGGACCCTCTGTAGACCTGCTGTCAAGCACAGAGAGAGGCAGACCTGATGGATATCTGAGCTTCTCAGAGAGGCTGGCACAGAGAGGCCCGGGCCGGCCAACAAAACCTGCTGGCCTCTATTGCGCTCTCGTACTCTTGTTCATTCATTTCCGCTCTCAGTCTGTGTGATTCCATCTCTTTCGCTCATCTGTTTCCTGTTCCGTCTTTCTCGTGGTATGACAGAAGTTTGTTGTAGGTTTACAAGGTTGAGTTAGATGAGGAGAATGAACACTTTGAGTGAGTTTTTCATTTCAATTGTGGTCAGCAATGCTACTCGCAGAATTCTACACATGCAGTTGAAGGTTATTTTAAGTGTTTCAAGGGTTTTTCTTCAATACAGCAGAGGGGAATATTTTCCACTGGGGATGTTTTAGTATGCTGTAGCTGTTGTTGAAACATGAAAAATATAACTATTTCCTTGATGACTACAATCTCCTTACTCTGTTCTTGTTTTGCTTTGACCCAGATTCACTGTTGCCTTGTTTAAAATCATGAAAGACACCTCTAGAAAACAACAACTTGCCTTTCTGTTTTGTTTTTTGCTGTTTCAAGCACTAGAGAAATGACAGGAGTCCCTTCTATTTTAATGTGCAACGACTGAGTGTCATCTGAGTGATGAGCCAATTAAGCCTAGCTGCCGAGGTAGTCTGATTACTGGAGCTTACCGCGACGATATGGCCTAATTCGGCTGTAATGAGCATAGCTGAGGAGGCTGGCATTACTCACTTTAAAACCTTCCTTCAAAGATGAGCTCATTCTGTGTACTGTTTCAGGAGAACCTGGGGTTTTCAGATATCTGCCAAGTCCATACAGAGTCATTGTTCATTTCCAAAAGTCGGTGTTATTGTCACAACACAGTGAATCATGAATCAGGCGGCACCCACTGTGTCGTGTTGAAAGTCCGTCTGGAAAAGCTGACTCTGAGCTTTGTTAAAAGTAATGACGCCACAGACAGGAAATCAGTTGTGTGCGTGTGGATATGGATACTGTCTGTGCACATGAACACACACCAGTTGGACACAAGTAGGGGCTTTTTTTATTTTATGATTTCAACCTTGGTCTGACACATTAAACAAATTATAACAAATGAGCTAAATGTAAAACTAAGGAAACCGTGGGTGAATTAGGTAGCTATAAACCTTTTAGATAAAGGGACACACTGATAAATGAGCTCCTTGGTCATATTCTTATACTGCATTTTCTCAATTAAGCAAATGTAGTGACTATACAGAAGAAAATCCTGTGCTGAACCTTTTTAGGGAGTTCTTAATGCGGAATTTATGTTGATCTCACAGTGTTACTGGTAGTTTTTAACCCCTAGTGTGTCACGGATGTCACTCAATGTCTTCTCATTACATTTAAGCTGTATTAAAATTGATTAGTGAGTTAATGAATTTCCAAGAAGAATTACCATGTAATTGGATCACCATGTAATCTATTTTATACACTGGAATATGCAATAATCACATCCCTTGTCTCTTTGTTACCTCATGTGAACTCTGTTAACTGCTCAACTGTTAAAGAATAGTAGATGTGCTTTATTAAAAAATAATAATAAGACTACATTTTGCTATTGTTGCATATTTAAACTGTTTGTTATTCATTGTATTCAGCGAGGACTCCAGGCTGTCTGTAAAAAAAAAAAAAAAAAAAGCATCTCATTTCACATTTTTTAATGCCATGTTGCTTTGTAATAAACTTAAGGCTGAACTACACCAAATCAGCATTGGCCAATATTCTCTACAGCTCCTCAGGTATCCATATACAACAGCACACAGCAGCGTACAAATATTGAAACACAGATTAATTTCCTCTGCCATACCCGTATACTCACACTCCACCCCATGGTGCCAGTTAGACGATACCTCCCTGCCTGTCAGCGGAGAGCCTTCCATCCTATAAAAGACAGCCAGACAGATGGTGCTTTTGACAGGGTTAGCGCTCCACCAGCATCCCATGACTGATATCAACTGGTGCGTTGCCTTGCCCGAGGAGCATGGGAGGTGGAATACCTTCTTTGACTTATTAGAGGTGAATCAGTGCAGCTCAATCACAGGTTAAGAGTTTGCCCCTTCAGATCTTAAGCAGAGAAGAGACCCACTAGCAAGTCTTAAGCATTAATCACAGTCTGTCTACAAGGCCTTTACTGGAGAGATAGCGGAGAAGACCTCTAAGCCTCTCGAAGCAGAGGCGGAAAGTAAGGCCTTGTGGGCACCCTCGGGTGTTTTCATGTACCCTAATTAATCCTGTATTTGCCTGAAATGTTCCCTGGATTTCTCCTCAGCCTAGTCCCTGTGGTATTAGTCTCATTCTCTTTCTGCGTATTTGCTATATATTTTCCCTCTCTCTCAAGTATCAGTGTCCCCAAGGGTTTGATATCCAACACAAATAGTCATAAAGAAGACTGATGAGATCTCAGCTTCCATAGCACGAGGAAAGACATTAACACCAGGCAGTGCCATCAGCAAATAGCTAATGTTCGTGTACCTACAGCTAAACAAGGCTTTAATGTCAGTTATCTGCTTCTAAGCTAACATTACCCCTCAGCTCAGAGGAAAGATTAATGTTACATCAAAGATGGACAATTGTGAAAATGAAGCTCTCAGTAGTAAAAAAAACTCTGCTTTAATGAATAAACCTTAGATGTGTTTAATTTAAGAAAACTGCAGCAGTGGAACATATTTTACTGCTTTTTCACTGAAGGATAAATCCACCCTGAAACACATCTGGAATACTGGAAAATACGATTTTCTTTCTTGCAGAGAGTTAAAAGATTGATTGCACTTCTAATGTCTGTACGGCCAATTTGAAGCTACTGCAAGCAGCTTAGCGAGTGGTATCAATATTCTCATCCAACTGTTGGCAAGAAAGCAAATAAGAGTATTTCTCAAAATATCAATGTATTCTTTAAACACTCACATTTTAACACTTGATGTTTTTCTTTGCTAATCTTTCCAAAAGGCCACTGCTGTCCTGTAATCTTGAAACAACATTTGTGATAACTAAAAGTAAATACAGACCTCAAACCCCTCCATCCATTTCTTAGGTTATATGAAAATTAGAATACAGGGCTTTTATCATCATCAGCATCAAAGCTAACATGTGTTGAGCCAACCACTACCTTTTTCTTATATCAGACTGCTTACAGAAACAAAACTAGCAGCCAATAGTTGTACAGTGGGCTGCCATTAACGCTACATTAATTTGGTTCTTCATAGCGGGCCATTGTTAGCTTGTGGGTGCAGAGTAGAGAAGCATATTTCTCCCTGCGGCATCTAAATATAAATCTGTGTGACCTTTTTATTTCCCCAGATGTTCCACTGCAAAGTAGATTGCATCAGCTTTCAAACAGAGTGCCACAGCTTTATTTTCCTCTCATCTTGTCTGGTAAATTGCTCTTTTCTCATTTCGAAAACCAAGTGAGGGTGATTTGTTTCGCTGCTCTGGTTTTTTAGCAAAGGCAAAAACATGAATTTTCTGTGTTTGTAAGTTTTATTCTGATTTGAAGACATCAAAATGCTGCTGTTGTAACTTGTGAAGAATAGTTGTTTTTGTTGAGCCAAATTTCCAGTTTTTGTCTTAATTACCCTCAGGAAAAAATCTGCTGTACTGTTCTACCAAGAACTTCCACTCATTATCTGTAACACGCTGTTTATTGGTGGACTGTATGTCTGTCTGTCTTCTCTGTAAGCTTGTTCCATGTGTTTGTAATACTTTATTTTTCTGGTCCATTATTTCCTTTGAAGTTTCCCAGAAAGAACTTTATAATTTGGTGCTAATTACAAGAAAAATATGAATTTCCTTGAAAGAACTGCTCCATTTAAATCCTCATAAATATTCATTCATTTTTATTGGAAATTTTATTCTCCATATTTGTTGAATTGTATGCTTGCCTGTAGACAAATTTCACATTTTTGCATGTTCATCTGACCCGCTGTACACCATTATGCTAGCAATTAATTGATAATCTTAATAAGCTACAATTAACTTGACAGTTCATGCACTATTACTTTATACTGTATTATTATCATCAACCGGTAAACCCACTTAGTACTTTACACTTATTTTAATTTTATACTTATACCCACTTGGTACTTGGTAATTTATTTTCTGACCTGTATTATAGTGTATTATATTTTTTTGCTTAGTACTTCTATTTTCTGTGTGCACTGACGTGATAGTGAGCTGCTGTAACAAAAGAGTTTCCCCTCGGGGATCAATAAAGTATTTCTGATTCTGATTCTGAATTGCAATTAAATAACTGGAGTTTAGCTAATGAACACTGTCTGTATTTTCCCTATAATTACAGACTTATCTACAGTAAACATCTTGCAATTTATTAGGACTGGAGTATTTGAAAATTCTACACCCATAAAAGGAAGCATTACCCAGGTGTTTCACCCACACTGCTCATGCTCGATATCAGAATCATGAAAGACCACCATGGGATGCAATGTTTCTCAGTGCTGTTTTTAAAGGGCAATTTAGTGAAAGCATCTTTAATTAAACCCGTGTGGCTCAAGTTCTCAAGCCCATCCCAAGATAACCTTGATGACATCACTATGACGTTACCAGGGTTATTTTTTCAGACTTTTGAAAGCTCCCTCTAGAGCTGATGAAGATATTTTACAACTGTTTTCACGGGCTAAGGACTACTCCTTGTGATGAGTACATTAAACTTAATTTGTTTATTTGTTGTTTTTTCTTTTGCAGAATTTTTATTCCTTTCTAATGTGGAATTCTGTTTCCTGCATTACTCCATACACCACTCTGTTTGGAGTCTGCACACACTCTGCTCATTATCATTAAAGGTTCTAACCTGCTTTATTGTGCTCTCCTGTACCTACAAGGACCTCTGTAGTCTCTATCACCATACTGTCTGCTGTTTAGCGGGCAGCCAGGCACCCCAGGCCTGCATGTCTTTGAATATTTTCGGTAAGCATATTGAATGTGCTTCTCCAGATAACTGCTCACTCTCGCTGTCAAAAACATGAAAGACCACCATGTGCTTGTGTATATATTGACACTCCTGACCCACGCTGCGTAGAATGTGTTGCTGTGTCTTGCACAGCAGAAACTTGACAGAAGCTGCACATTTCAAAGCAAGTGGCTCCACTGTGGCTCAGTGTAATATGGGGAATGAAGAAAGCCTTTAGGTTGGAGAGAGGAGAGCGCTGCTTGTCTCACACAAGCTCTGGTCTGTGTGTGCGTTTGTTTTCAGCAATGTTTTCAACCTTGGACCAGAGCAGTGTAATTATCAAGCCTGAGAAAAGTGTACATGTGCCCATGTGAAAGCTGACATCATCTACTACTGTACCAACTCAACAAACCCACACACACGTACACAGTATATACACACACATGCTGCACAAGATGGTTGGTCCAGGGGGCTTGTCTCTAAGCTGCCAGTAGGAGGGGGCGTGTAGATCCTGTGAGCGCTAATTAAATGTGTTTAACCCAGGGTCATTCACAGAGCCAAGAGAAAGAAACGGACGAGACTCTGAGAGAAGTCCAGACTCATAACAACACAGAGAATCATGAGAGGGAGAGTGAGGGAGAAGGAAAGATACAAAACAAGCCAAAGAAGCAGATTGAGAGCGAGGGGGGGCTTAACCACGTTGTAAATGTTTTATTGGGCTCCTTTGAACTACTCCAACTAAAGGCACGTGTGTGCATGTGTGAGTTAGTGCAAGTCTCAGGAGAGCACCATGCCTCTCCCACAGATGACCCAGTTAACACTGAGGATGGAAAGAGAGCCAGAGATATTCAGGCTGGATTGACCACACAGCTACTTCCATGGATTGCATTACATGTTTTTTTCACCAGTCTGAGGATCTTTTTGACATGACACTGAGATGTGACATGTTTCATGTAAACAAATTTCTTCCAAATAGCCAAAACAATTTTTTGTTGTGGTATTACAAAGGCTAAATCAATCAGCACTCTACTCATCACTTCTGCATACAGTGTTTTATTCAGTCTTATTCAGGACTAGGTTTTCTGACAAATCTGCACTTTCTGGTGGTAACAGTAAGTGTGTTTTGTTAATCTAGGCTCCCAGAGATTCATTGTAAATGATATATGTGTAGACCATTGGGGAAAGCAAACACTGTATGTTGTCTTCCCCATTATTTAATATGAACTTAATATGAAATATGCATTATTTCCCATAAATCTCTTCTATGTGGCTACGCAATTTGAGTCCTGCACGGACAGGCGGACTCCGCCATTAAAAATTAACTACTATATAAAGAGGTAGTTACAGAATGCAAATACATTGATTGGCCGTTGCTTTAAAAATGGCGTACATAAAAAGGGCCAAAATGGGGTTTTATATAACGAAAATCTGAAGGATTATAACTTTTAGGCTGCATTAATCAATATTTTTACATTAACAATGGATCAAATTACTATGTATAATGTAAAAGGTGATGCTTGTATAATGAACCCACAGAGTATTATCACCCCACTCTGCAGTTCCTCTCAGGTCGGAGTGTTTTAATATCTTTTTATGTCATTGTTTTGGTTTTAAGGCCCATCATTTTATTGTTTTGGTTCACTCAGCACCACTCTAATGAACCTCGTTAAAAATCTCTCAAAACTGTCCAGCACCAAAGAGCAGGCCGTCAAATATAGTGTAACATCCATAGGTAGCAACAAGATATAGACATTTTTTGTCAGGAGTTGGTGAAGACCCAAACAGAGGTAAAAGTAGAGTGAATATTCGGTAGGTGGCCAGAAACACGACTCCAAATGAATGCTAATGTTGGATGTCTGCTGGATGTGTAACCAGCTAACTCCTTGCTAACATGTTAGCCATATTAGGTGATAATGTGTCAATGTTGTGTTTACAGCTTGTCTTGCTGCCCCCAAGTAGCCGAAAAAATCAACAATGAAGGTTTAAATGGACTTAAAGGAGTAGAGATGGAGAAAGAGAGAGAAAATGAGAAGGTGAGAGATTGTCAGGCATGTTTTTGGGGAGAAAGTGATGCGTAGAGAGGCAGGAGTTGTTGTGATAACAGATTAAATCAGCTGCAGACGCCCGGTTTATGTGTTTAGTTGTAATTGCGCGGTGCTGTTGCTGGGGTAAACTAAGCAGTATGTCCTAGCTAGCTGTTAAACCATGATGCTATTTGTTATGATTAGCACTAACATTAGCATTTATAGCTCTTGTAATTGGACTCTCAGTCGGAGGTAAATCCATTACTGTGGGATTAAATGGTGTCCCAGCTCTTAAAATTGTTTTTTTCTGTATGTGTGTATGGGACAGGGAAATGTGTGCACACACATAATAGAGATTGTGTATTCATGAAATTATTTACTGAATGAATATACAATGTTTTAAACTAAGACAAGCAACCCCATATGTCCCATATTTGTGTGCACATTAACGGAATTGTTGCCTGAGCTGAGTGACTATAACATGTGTGAGTGCGTGTGTATATGTGTTTCTGACTCGTTTGCCAGACGGAGGTTCATTTGTCGCGGATGGTTAATGCAGCAGCAGTGGTGGGATTGTTATGACTTTCAGGAAGTAGAAAGTGTGCCATTGCCAGAGCGGGTGACTAACAACAAAAAGCTGCTGCCCCGGCGACCCACTGGAGAGAATTACATGCTCGGATTGGAGATGACATTCTCTCACTGAGTCAGATCAAGGCAGCCAGATTATTTTCCTCCACCCTCTTTGGCCGGAGGATAAGACGACCATTGTTGAATTTAAGAAAAGTGATGCCTCTGTGTGTGTGCCTGCATAATAAGGTGTTGATATTCACTACGTGTGTGTCCATGTGAATAAAAACGCATCCTTGTTTGCCATGCTGCTCTTTGATTATCTGCTAAACATACAAGTTTAGAAAGTCACGCTGTAATTGGCACTAATATTCCTTTCTCCTTTCTGAAAATTATTTTGTACCCATTTATCCTCTCCCTCCTCTCACCTCACCTTACCTTTTAACGTTTCTGTCTTTGAAATGAAGAGGCAGGAATGCTCGAACTGAAGTCATGGTTCTGTTGCAACAATATCCCTCTGTTACAGGTACAAGAAGAGAAGGCTGGCTCTCTGCTCCGCTGCACTGCAGAAATGCCTGAGAGCAGCGCTTCTCAATGGAAGAATGAATGAGGGGAAAAATGAAAGAGACTGACGCCCCTTTTACACCTCACATTGACATTTGTCTGGTACCAAGATTGTATCCAGATACGATTAATCCGACATTCCATATATGCCTGGTATAAAAAATGTCTCTGCACTATCCACATTCAGAAAGGAGTGCTCTTTCCCTTGTGAGACACTTGTGAATGCCATGTGTAAACTGAGATACGAGGCAAGAGTGACAACAGGTTTTTTCTTTTCTTCCCTCTATTGGAGGGGTTTTTTTTGGGGGGGGGGTGGCTATTCATTGCTGTCAAAAAGTTTCTCATCTTTTTTTTTGTTTCACATCTCTTTTTCCCTGAGAGACAGACAGATATAAAGACAGCCACAGAGGAAAATACTCACCCTGAGAAAGACAGATATAGAGAAAGATACTCAGAGACAGAGACATGTTGAAAAAAAGCAGATAGTGAGATAGCATTTAGTCAGAAAACAAGAGATCAGGGAGGAATGTGAAGGAATGTCCCACAGCTCCGACATACTCCAGCATGTGTTTCAAGTGTTGAGCCAGTGATTCTCACCAAGAACTGCCTCTTCGTGTTCATTCTTGCTTCATTCATATTATATTAGAAAAGAGGGCTTTTGTTAAGAATACTGATTTTGTTCAAAGGACATGAACTTTTCTCTACATTTGAAAAACCGTCAAAAGCAGAAGGACTGTGATTGTAATGAAATATCTTAAAGTTATTGGATGTGTTTTTTTCACAGTGCGACTGGTTTGCACTGTATAACCTGTGTTTGGCCCCGATCACACCAGCATTTATGACACCACAGTTTCAGACCAAAATCTAACCAAATCAAAGCAAAATCCACAATTGGTGGATTTACTAACGGGGGTTAAGTACTTCTTCTATGATATATAATGTATTAAACTATAATGAAAATAAACATCTTTTGCAGCCCTAAACTGAGATGAGGCATGAGTGGATGGTACAACTCTTAACTGTGTTAAGTTACTAACACAAAAACAGGGTAGTAGTACGGCTTGTGCGTCATTGTATCTGCTCAATTAAAACATAGTTGCAATGCATGTCTCTTAACAAGAATTTTCTGTTGTCATTTCTTCATACTTTCCCCGGTAATGCTGCCCGCGTATTGTTAAAGTGGCTTATTTTTAAATTCCAGGTTGCATGAAAAAGAAAACTAGTTGGCTTTCTTGAACTTGTTGACACCCTGGCACAGCAAATGTAGAGAAATTCCCTCTGGTGCTGGTGCAGAGCCATCCTGACAACAAACATGTCACAGCTTTGACGGTGCATAAAGATATGAGATAGCACGAGGTTAACTGCCACCTCATCATTCTCTGTAGTGCTCTTGTATAAAGATCTGAGTAAAGCCTCGCTGGGTAGGGAAATGACACTTTGGCTTTAAAATGACCTGCCTACTTCCTCATTTTGTTAACAAAATCTTTTGGCACATACACAATACTTACATACTGAACGCGTGTGACTATCAGTTTGTCAGTTACAGGAAATCTATCCTATGATGCGTCAGAGTATGTTGCTAGGATACTATTTATTGAATCTACCCCCCCAACACCACTCCAACCGAAACTCAGTCTTACACATACAGTATGTCATATACATATCATTAAAGAGAAAGATTCACACACAGCACACAAACAGCTACTTTGCAGCCTTGCGTGCATTTCGTTATCAGTTACATCTAGTAACAGGTTCATTTTAATCGGTTCACTTAATACCAAAGCTCAGTCAAACCACTCGCACGAAGTTCACCTCTAACATTCATGTCTGAGAACTTGCCTCCTTTCCTTTCTTCTCTTTTCTTTTCCTTCCTTGTTTCTTTTTGCTTTTTTTTACGCCTACGCCTGCTTTTAATCTTTGCAGACTTTTAATGATTTTAAGTTCAGTTGTCTCACAGATGGCAATCGGCAGTCGTTAATTGAGGCTTGCAAGTGAGTGGATAAGAGAGTTTTCAGAGAGGATTTTAAGTAGCACCTTGAACAACTTTCTTTTTTTAAAGGGTTCCACAAAAGCCATATATTGGCTTTTGGCCTAGTTCCATCTCTTGCTCTATTCCCTCATATGCTTCTATAATGTAGGCTGCAAATATTATTCTTGCTGCAGATATTCTTTTGCTGAATCTGTCAGGCAGAAGGGATTTAGTGTTGGGTTTCAGCATAGATTAGGCGTTTCTTTTTTTTTTGTTCTTGGAAATGGTGTACAACAGCTCCAATAGTTTTTCTTGGTGCCTTGGAGAGATGAGCCCATTTCTCTCCCGTTGCACAAGGCTTATTAGTTTTCACTGTCAGCCCCTTTTTCTCTACTCCTAGTTTCTCTCTGTTGGAGCAGGGCCTCTGCTCTCAACCACAGCTCATGATTGTCTGTGCAAAACTATAAAGTGATTTCTCAGACTTATCACATTATGTGCTGTCCTGAAATAAGCATTATCTCCAACAGTGGGTCTTTATTCGAGTTACTCTGCAATCTTGGCCAGCGGGCCAATTCTCTACTAGGAAAGTCAACTTGTTTATGAGCTTATAGACGTGATTAATTTTCTTAAACATGAGGGCTTTACTCAAAATGCTAAGTGGCTGTGGTTGATGGGTCTGCATCAGCTTGTTGGAAAAGAACCCTCAGCTGTACGTGCTTCTCATCCTGTGTCTCTCTGCGATGACCTTGTGGCCAAAACACACTGCGGTCCACGTCGGCTGCTGGTCTCTGCGGCTTTTACTGCTCCAGATGACTTGAGCACCGAGGGACGTCTCCTTTTCTTTTGTCATTTCTTTTAAACTTGCTGTTGTCGTGTCTTCTCTGCTCATTTTTTTCTTTGCAGCTTCATTTGGCCGTATCATCTTGTTTCAGCTTGTAAATGTATCTTTTCCCGTTGAATCTCTTCTCTTCCTCTCCCCTCCTCTCCCACGTCCCACAAGCCCCGGGGCCACAGCTGTAGCTCGTCCGTGTCTCCCTCTGACCTCCCCATGTTGCCTCCCCATGTGGAGAACAGCTGTTCCCTGTACACACACACACACACACACACACACAAACCAGCCAAGTGCAGCGCTCTGGGGGCAGCCTGCAGTGGGGGCAGTAGGTTTGCACTTTGAGTTCATCATCACAGTTACCACACACACAAACACACAGAGACATATGTGGTCTGACATGAACAAGAAATCTCACCACTTTGCATTCAGAGTGTCAGAGACACAAAGCTGTATATCATAAAGTAAAGGTATATGCACACACAATTGCACTGACATAACCTCTGTTTTGCATACATATCTTCTCCAGACACACAGAAACGAGGACACAATCACCACAGACAGCACGGCTCCCCCAGTCAGCCTAAATCTAAGCCCCCAAGACCCTCACTGAAAGGCTTAGTCCTCCCTTTTGTTCTTCAGGGTGGGGACCGGAGTGACCTTTGACCCATGCGCCTTGACCCCACCCAGCTTTGGAGCCTAAGTTCAGTCATATGAGACCAGGCTAGCCCTTCAGAGGTGTGTCACATGACTGAGATGCAGCGGTTGTTGCCGAAGGGGCCGTTTGCTGTAGTGATGTAATAGAGATATAAAGGAATATGGACATACACAACAGAATACAGACACAAAGGTTAATGCCTTATTATTATTATTATTATTATTATAATTAGATTAGTATTTCTGTATTGAAGCTGCTAATATTTTTTATATTTATAATTATATTTGTTATTATATTGCAATTTTTAGATTACCATTTTAATTGTTTTACCTTCATAAGTGACAAGCAAATGCATAAAGATAATAAATGAATAATACAAACTCATATGCAGGCTTGCCATGGAAAACTGTTTACTGTCCAAAGCTGGCATTGAACGCTTACTCAGATTAATAGTCATTTAGCTTAATTTATGAAAGTTATCTGATTTTAGACTGTATTTTCAGGTAAAGTTCTTTTACAGCTGCTTTGTTTTAAGTTTGTCTTATTTTGTTAAAAGTGAAAAAAGGTTCCTGAATGTGAGCCTTTGTTGTTGGGACAGCAACTCATATATTGTACATCCACAAATGTGAACCTTATGGTGGTTCTAGAGGAAAAGTCAGAGGATCACCAAAGGGATTAGGATTCATAATCTGGGCGCCATGAATGTCTGAACAAAATTTAATTGCAATCCCTCAAATATTTGTTGAGATATTTCAGTCTGAACCAAAGTGGTGGACCAATGGACAAACAGGCCGACATTGCAATCTATACTGTATTATTAGCCACACTGCAAGCATGGCTAATAAAAATGTAAACGATACCTAGCCCTAGGCATAACATTAGGACTTGCTTATTCAGTATTTTTACGCCCAACCATTTTCATACAATAATGACATTCAGTCACTATTCCACCATATTTTTTCTTGTCATTAAAGCTGCAGCATCAACACAGCAGCTCTACCTACACTGACTCTACAGCCATGCACACACTCAAATGTGACGGGCAGGGGTCAGCAGTGACAACAGCTACATGGCAACTCACATACAGATAAGCAGACAAATATGGACACGCGCACACACACACACACACACACACACACACACACACACACACACAGATACACACGGATACATATGGAGGCTGGGGAGTTTTGGCTGAATTTGAATGTATACCCCCAGCTGACATCTATTCATGATTAATGAGAGAGTCCAGGTTAAGTTTTGGCTCCTTAATGAATACAGTTTGAGAAGTTGAAGAGCCTATCAATATTTGACATGACTCTTGAATATGTTTTGCATAATTGATGCAGGAATCTAAATTGAATCATAATTGCATCATGGTGGACGTTTCATCCTCTTTCTCTCTCTCATTATTTTTCTTGTCCTTTGTATCCCACTCCCCATGATATTTCTCTCAAGACTAAATATGCCCCTCCTTCACTATCATTTTCTCACACGTATGCATTACACACACACACACACACACACACACGTGTGCACACTCAGATGGGTGCCGACAGACTATCAATGTGATCTCAGGGTGTGACTGACACATGGTACTGATGAACCCACTGGGTAGCGTATCGCTTTGCTTGCCTCTGCTTGTGATGTGATTGACAGCTGTACCTCCTCTGTCTCTCTCTCTTTCACCTCTCTCACACACACACAGGCACACACCCTGGGAGCACTGACTGTCTCAGACATCATGCTGCTCTCCAGTGTCATGCGGTGCTGACATACTCTGTGTTTGATGCTGATGTCAAACTCACTCTCAAATGATTATGTGTGTGTGTGTGTGTCTGACAGAGAGAAAAAGAGGATAATTTTTGAATGCACACGGATAGTAACTGAAATACAGTAACTATACCATATATATCAATAAAAGAGGCAAACTAAACGGTACTGTTTTGGTTTTATGATAATGGTTGCAAAAAGAGGACAATAGAAAACACATCATATAGACATATATTTGAAAGCTGGTTACAACAACCTGCATGTAAAAATAATTTTTTCCTTGGGAGGATTTAGGGAAGAGGTGTGCTTTTTTTCGGGCTGTTGCGTTCTCGTCAGTCAAGGTCACAAGGCGCTGCTCGATGTTGCTTCCTATAAATACCTATTATATCGTAGTTGGTGGGGAAAGCTCTGTTTCGAAAACAAAGACAGAAAAAACTTTACGTTTACCTCTTTCAAATGGGGCTCTGTGTGATGTATAAAAATACTTCCGTACTCAGGTCTAGAGCTGAAATGATTAGAGCAAATATTTTGATAATCTATTAAAATGAATTAACAATTCCAACAATTCTCTTGTTCCAGCTTCCCAGTTATGAGGATTTGATGCTTGTTTGTTTTATGTGATGATAAACTCAGTATCTTTAAGTTTTGGAGTGTTGGTTGGAAAACAAGCTATTTGAAGACATCACCGTGGACTTCAGAAACCAAAAGAATGTACTGATTAATTGAGAAAATAATTGGCAGATTTATCAAAAATGAGAATAATAGTTAGTTGCAGCTCTACTGCACAGTGAGTTTTGAAAAAGGTGCAGACACAAAAAAGTTAAAATCATAAGTCTCACACTGTAAGTGTCCAAGCCAAATGCAGAGATACAAAAATGTATAGTTTCTACCGGAGCTTTCAGTCACATCTTGCTGTCTTCATCAGCAAATAGTTTGCTCAGTTGTCACGGAGATGGCTCGATTCTCATTATGTGAAGTACGGAAATCTGGTCACATGATACCAGGTGTTATGTAGATGTAACCACCTGTCATCATATATGTTCTCATGAAGTCTGTGAGATGTGGTTGAAAGCTCGAGGAAAAGCTAGTAAGTGAACCTTGAGTTCAGTTTTTTTTTAGGACTACAATGAATGCTCAACAAACTTGACATATCTCAACAACAACACCCATAAACTATGTTTTAATGCTGTGTGAAGATTTTGTTTTTATCTTCCATAATGTGACGTATTTGTGAGTTATAATGCACACCCACTGTTTTATATAATAATATAATAATAATAAAACTTTATTTATAGAGCACTTATCAAAACAAAGTACAAAGTGCTTCACAACAAGAAAAATAAAATAACACAGTGAATGACGAAATATAAAGAAATAAAACACATGAAATACAGAAAAGCAATAAAATAAACAGTAAAATAAACAGCCAGTTCATGTAAAATCAGGATATGCTTTCAGATAAAAATGTGTTTTGAGACGAGATTTAAACGAAGACACTGACTCAGACAATCTAATTTCTTCGGGCAAGTTGTTCCAGAGCCTCGGGGCCCTGATAGCAAAAGCTCTGTCCCCTTAGTTTTCATCCTGGACTCAGGAACAGACAGGAGACCCCTGCCCGAAGATCTCAAACTACGTGAAGGTTCATAAGGGATTACAAGGTCTAAAATATAATCTGGGGCCAGGCCATGAAGAGCCTTAAAAGTAATCAACAAGATCTTAAAATCAATCCTAAAACCAACAGGGAGCCAGTGTAAAGAGGCTAAAACAGGTGTTATGTGGTCATACTTCTTGGTCCTGGTTAACAGCCTAGCAGCTGAGTTTTGTACAGTCTGCAGTCGTGTCAGAGCTTTTGATTAAGACAAGTGAACAGGCTGTTACAATAATCAAGGCGTGAGGAGATAAAAGCATGCACAACAGTTTCTGCATCACTAAGATTTAAAATAGATCGTATTTTTGCAATGTTTCTGAGGTGATAGAAGCATGATTGGACAAGCTTAGTGATATGTTGCTCAAAACATAAATTGCTATCAAACAGGACACCAAGATTTCGTGCAACAGGCTTGATATGTTGTGACAGGTTACCAGTGGATGGCAGTATTTGTTTAGTGATGTGTTGGGGCCCAATAACAAGGATTTCAGTTTTATTTGAGTTGAGCTGAAGAAAATTTATCGACATCCAATTTTTTATGTCAGACAGGCAGTCCTGCAGAGAACTCAGCATACTAAGGTCAGTGGGCTTGACAGGGAGGTACAACTGTGTGTCATCCGCATAACAATGAAAAGAAATACCATGTCTGCGGATTACATCACCCAAGGGAAGCATGTATAAGGAGAACAATATTGGTCCCAGAATTGAACCTTGAGGCACACCATACTTGATATGGGAAAAGGATGACTTGAAGTTATTAATGCTAACACAGAATTTCCTATTGGACAGGTAAGATGCGAACCAGTCTAGTGCAGTTCCAGATATGCCCACCCAGTGCCTCAGTCTGTCTAAAAGAATGCCATGATCAATTGTATCAAAGGCAGCACTTATGTCCAACAGCACAAGAATTGAACACATGCCTGCGTCTGCATTCATTAAAAGGTCATTAGTGACTTTGAGAAGGGCTGTCTCAGTGCTGTGGTGTTGACGAAAGCCAGATTGGAACTTTTCAAAGGTATTATTGTTTTCCACAGCAGCAAGGAGCTGCTTAGATACAAGTTTTTCGAGAATCTTCGAAATAAAAGGCAATTTGGATATTGGGCGGTAGTTATCCAGGAGGGTGGGATCAAGCCCAGGTTTTTTTAAGACTGGCTGGACACAAGCTGTTTTAAAGAAATCAGGGACGCAGCCAGTAGACAGTGAGCTGTTAAAAATAATTTGTAAAAGGGGCGCAATACAATCCATAACTTCCAATAGAAACCTAGTTGGGATTTTGTCCAGAGGGCTGGAGGATACTCTCATAAGAGACATGATGTCTGCGAGTTCGGGCAGAGTAACAGCAGAAAAATTGCTCAAAGAATCCCTGAGCGGGTGATCCACATCTAAAAAGGCAGGATTGGGGGTGATATCAGATCTTATTAACTCCACCTTACCAGCAAAGTGCAAAAGAAACTTTTCACAATCAGCATCACACTCAGCAGGGGCACAAGGAGAGGCAGGGTTAACTAACTGATCCACAGTCTTAAACAGGAATCTGGGGTTGTGCTGATGGGCAGAGATAAGTGCAGAGAAATGGCATGTTCTTGCATCCTTCACCATCCTATTATAAAGGCGTAATAACTCTTTCATGGCCACAAAGTGGACCTGGAGACGTGATTTCTTCCATCTGCGTTCTGCTCTTCTGCAATTCTTTTTACAGCTTCGAATACTGTCATTTAACCATGGCTGTTTTCTAGTCTTTGAGTTTTGTCTATTTTTAAGAGGAGCTATGAGATCTAAGGTTGAAGAACACTGGTAGTTAAAATAATCAACCAAATCGTTGGTGTTGGAGGAATCGGGAAACACACTGCCCGGAGGATTGAACCGTGTACAGAATTTTAAGGCACTATGCTCATTAAGGACGTGTGTGTACTTAGAGCGGGATAAGACAGAACTGGCAGCCTCTAATTCACAATTGAAAACAATGCATAGGTGATCAGATACAAACATGTCCCTGGTTTCCACAGATGGGGTTTTCAGGCCCAAAGTAAAGACTAGACTAAAGGTGTGGCCACGGGAATGAGTTTGGCCAGACACATGTTGTTGTAAGTTGAAAGAGTTAGTGATATTTAAAAAATCAGCAGCAAGGGCATTAGAGGAGTCATCAACGTGAATATTAAAGTCACCACAAAGAACAATTCTATCATAATTTAACACAAGACTGGATAAAAACTCAGGGAGTTCCAACAAGAAGGAGCCAGCTGGTTTAGGGGGGCGATATATAATAGCAAATATGACTGGGAGGGGGCCACCAAGTTTAAACATGAGCACTTCAAAGGAGGCAAAATCATTGCAAGCTATGAGGTCACACTTAAAATGCTTCCTATAGACAGTAACAAGGCCGCCACCTCGGCCACAGACCCTAGGGCAACTAAAGCAGTCATAATCAGGAGGGCACAATTCAGCCAGCTGACTGTGATCACCAGGATGTAGCCAGGATTCAGTTAAAAACATAAAGTCTAACTCAGTGGAAGAGATAAAGTCATTTAAAATAAACGTTTTGTTAAAGAGGGATCTTACATTCAGGAGAGCCATCTTAAAAAGTCTGTGCTGGTTCAGATTTGATGTTGAGACTGGAGGTCGGGTTCTGGCCCGGATCTTTATTAAGTTATTATTGTCGCTGTGTCGGTTGTGTCTGTTTCGCACTAAGGACCTGTCCGAAATTACCACAGGAATGTTAAAGGTGGCACTAGAGGCAGCCGGGCTCCAGATAGCAGCACTATGATCAGTCCACAAGGGGGCAGTAGTGACAGCAGAGAGTACGTGGCTGTTTATTGTGGGCAGAGTAGAGGAAGAAGAAGAGCGAGGGGAAACAGGTGATGTAAATAGTCAACTACGTGAGGAGGACAGCACAGCGTGCTGCAGGTTAGCCGCTAGCATGCGACTACCTGACTTGTTTGGGTGAAGACCATCTCGTGCAAACAAGGAAGAACGATCCCAGAATAAGTTAAAGTTGTGTATAAAACCAACGTCATGGGTGCTGCAGACAGACTGGAGCCAGGTATGAAGGCTGAGGATCCTGCTAAAACGGCCAATTCCCCGACCCAGTGTAGGAATTGGACCCGAAATGAAAGCATGCTTTCCGGTGCTGTTGAGCAGGTCAAAGAGGCGGATGAAGTCTGCTTTCGTCAGCTCCGATTGCTGACGGGCGGTGTCATTTGTGCCGACATGGACTATGATTTTCGTGATAGTCATCGGGAGTGCAGCCAGAAGTCCGGGGAGCTTTTCGAGGATGTCGGGGGTCGTCGTTGCTGCGGGAAAGCAGCTTGTGAGCGCATTAGCGGCGCGGATATTCCTCACTATGGAGTCTCCAACGATCAGCGTGGTTGGGGGATGAGAGAGAGGCAGAGTCGATGATCGTGGAGCCCGCCGAGTCCCATCAGCCGTCCCTGGGATAGTTGTGGCCGGGGACTGCTGCGGCGAGGGGGCGGCGCCCTCCTCAGCAGAGGTGTTCGCTGCCGTCTCAGGACGAATATGGTGGCCAGGGTTAGCGAGTCGCCTGAAATCACTTTCACTTGGATAAAATTTGAGAACAGGGTGAGCCACCAGAGATTTGTAACATTTTACAGGAAGAGCAAAGAGATTTTGATCTAGAAATAATTTTTTGACATATAGTTTGCACTTAATAAGCAATAACTAAAAAAGTAACATATATAGGATTAGAACTTGGAAAATGTATGTTTTATTTCACTGACTTTAAAAACACACATCGGCACATGCCTGCCTTTTAAAAATGTCATTGTCTACGCCTGGAACCACAGAGCCAAACAGAAAGACCAACACACATTATAGACTAGAATCACCGGAAAACTTCACAGCTCCAGTCACTATGATGTTTTTTTTTAAAGTGAAGTTTACGTCGTCCCCTCCTGCAACTGCTAAAATCTCTTGAACGCAGCAACTTGGAAGCCTTAAAAAAAAAAAAAAAAAAACTCAGTCAAAATCCAACAATGCTTGGCCGTGTGTTTGAAAAGAAGCCTGCTTCCCCAAATTCCTGCAAAGCCGAGATTTCAAAGGGGCAATCTTGACTGATGACAGTGCATCTCTCCATCCGCCTCCGTGTGCCCAGCCATCCATTTACTGTGATAGCTGTGGCACTGCTCTGGGTGGGGCCTTAGCATTCTCTGATTGGTGGTGTTGTGCTGAGGGACCCAGGTGGCTCCGGGACCGGGTTTATATTTTTGATTTAGAGGAGTCTTCAGAGGGAATACATTAGAATGAGTTTGCGGACAAGAAATTAGACGCGATTAAGTTTCTACTCACCTATTGGAGGAGAGTGGAACTGGTCTTTTGCCAGCAGATGGGACCCTGATAATGGTCTGTGGTGCTTTGAAAATAAGGGGGTTAGTGTGTGTGCAGTGTTTGCATATTAACGTGGATACAAGAGTGAGAGTGTCTGAATGTGTGTGTGTTTGCGAGAATGTTGGTGTGCTGGTTTGTGTGTGTGAGTGACTGAGTGTGTGTTTTTGTGTATGGGCGTGTGTGGCACTTTCAGATTTTAGAGAATGATTTGTCATGAAAGAGCCTGCAGCGACCGTAATGTGGATGGAACGAATTTAAGCATTCCTCTGTGTGTGTGTGTGTGTGTGTGTGTGTGTGTGTGTCAGATGAAAGGACATCTCAGTGAGGGGTAACTCCGGCCTCTTCTGTGCTCCTCGTTTCAGTGGCTCTGATGACAAAATGTGTCAGTGTTTAAAAAGAGGCCGGCGCAGAACATGTGCTGACATGTCTAAATCTGAGACTGTCTCTCACATATGGATCTACACACACACACTCACACACAAAGTAACATGCACAGTGTGGCGTCCCGAGGGCCATCTGGAAGTGCAGAGCGAGGCACAGCTGGTCTCCAGTGAACATCCACGGAGTCTGGACCCCTCATCTGCAAGATCACACAGTGAGGCGCCAATCACTGACGAACTCTGTATGTGTGCGTGTATGTGTGTGTGCATATGAGTGCTAGTGTGAAGTGTGACTGTTGCAGCCATCTAGCTTCCCATGAAAACAAATTCCCCAAATATTCCTGAATACATGTGTGGAATAGGTGTCGTCTAGTTTGAAATCGACCTCTGGAGAGTTAAGTGTGTGTGTGTGTGTGTGTGTGTGTGTGCAGTTGGGGACTGTGACTACTGCAGACACTAAATGTAAACTGAAAAATTGCCTCCATCTGTTGGCAGTGGAAAAAATCTGAGAGGACAAATTGAAAAGATTGCAAGGATAAAGCCGTCATAGTGAATTAGTATCGCGGCAGGAAGACTTCTTGTTATCAGTGTATTTGTAAAATATTCAGGCTTACGTGTGTGTGTGTGTGTCGGGGGTGGGGGTAGCTGGAGGGAAGGAACAGGCTGCTGACTTGAACTGATTCAGAAGTTTGTGCGAGTGTGAGTCTGCTCTATATGAGCACTATCTTTGAGTATGTGTGGACATGTTTTTTTTTAAATTTATTTAGGCTTATGTGGTTCACACCCACCACATTCAGCTATACTTACTTCCCAGCTCTCATTTGAATAGTAATATGGATCCAGTACAGCTATGCAAACTAGCGTGACATTTTAGAAATTCCTTGAACCTGGGTTACTTTTGAATTCACGCTGAGTTACTGGGACTTTCCAGACAAAATCCGACAAGTACGGTTCATTTATTGGCAGCGTGAAGAGAATACATTAGCTGTAAAGGCTACAGGTCACCAACCAGCATAGAGAGGGCCTGTATCAATTTGTACAAACAGTTTCTCAAAGTACAGTAACAGGACTTTTGATTCTTAGTTTGGAAACTGAAAGGGGGATTTTATGTTTCTGAAAATGTTTTGAAGGTTGTTTTTTCGACTATAGTTGCTCTGTATTCACACAGGGTGAGAGTGAAAAAGAGCTAAAGAGAGAGAGCAAAAAGAATAACAGAGATATTACCGTGGACCTATCAGTCAGCGATTCCCCTCAAGAAATTGTTCTTGACAGGGCAGAAAGACCTGTCATATTAAGTCCTTGTTCAGATCTTACACCTAGATATATCCGTGTTCTGTTGAAATCCAGTCAAGATCGACTTCCAAGTTCATACCTAGAATACCTCTCAGATGTGTCTCTTGTGAACGCTTGTTCTGTTTCTGAAAGCTCACGATCAGTCAAAACATCACAGACTGCCATCAGCTCCAACTGCAGCGATCAGTATTGTTATTCTTGACACTTGAAGAGATTGTCAGTTGTTGTTGCTAATTGTTTCACACTTGCAATGATGAAACTGGCATGTGCAGAAACACATACTTCCACTTATGCAGATGATGCTGACCAACATTCAGATGTGGTCTGCCCAGTCAGATCCCAGTACATCCTCAGTTTGTGTTGTTTGCTGCCACACCTGCGACAACAGCTGTCCACTTGCCTTGTAATGCAGTCTCATCTGACTAATAATGTTACGGAGTGCATTACATTAATTTTTCGTTTGATGGTTTTAGACTGCTCTCAGGTTGTCTTTACATTATGACATGTTGGTTGTAGTGATCTTTTATTTTTTTCTTATTGGTGATTTTTTTAATGCTGATTGTTCAATTTTGCATCTGTTAATCCTGACTTGGTAATATATTTTTTGTGTTATTTGTCTGTAACTCAGTGTTGTTGTGGCCTGTCTAAACTAGCCTAGGACACTCTTGAAAACTGGGTTTTTAATCTCACCTAAGCTTTACCGATCAAATAAAGGTTAGAAAAATTACAGAAGATGTATTTTAGGCCCTGTCTTAAAGTCTCAACTAATTGTATAGGCATTTTATATGTAGTGATTCAAGCAACAAATTCACTAGAAGCACTGTGATAGTAGTTCAGCTATACAGTCATGTCAAAATATACCGTACCATATGTGGGCTCTTTCATCCAATGGCCATAAAACGTCAGGAGTGCTGCCATCTTTCGTATATTTGTTCTCAGTGGGCTTGTAACCGTTGTGCTGCCTTTTCATGCTGCCACACATTTTTACATATAACTCTTAAATGTGGCCAGCACCACCAGTCAAACCAGCCACCATGACATCATTTTCCACACTTGCACTCAGCTGTGTTTTATATGTCAAACTACCCACTAAGCTATGCAGGACTACGACAGTCTTTGGGGCTGGGCAGGAGAAACTCTTTACAGTCCTGTAAGTGGGCATAATCAGATTGTCCCCACGTGTGGACAGACCTCAGGGTCGTCATGGGTTTGACTACAGAAAGCCTGTTTGTTTGGCCAGGCGGCCCTCTAGGTCATTCCATGCTAGAATGCTAATTGGAACTAGCATAAGCTGGCTAATGAGAGCTAATTAGGCTAATGAATTAGTTGCAGAGTGTACAGCAGGCGTTATAGCAGCAGAGGAGGAGGAAGATGGGACAAAATGGACTGGCAAGCATCTGGATGCACACATGCAGATGCTGACACATACTTTCCCACATAGTTGCAGGGTAAATAAGTAGAGGGTGAAAGTTAGGGGGGCACACATAGACTTAAACACACACACACATTTCATTTTAGTCACACACTATTGATTCTTCTCTCAAGCTCATATCTGTCACTATACGCATGTGTGCACACATTATCATCTTCAAACACACAGAAACATATGTGGATACAACACCCCACCCACATACACACTCCCCCCTCACAAAACTCACCAAAGATATGCCCCCTTTTTACCCACAAGCTCACTTAGCCTGCACATCTGTCACACTCTCATGGGAACACACACAACAATATGCTTCAACTTAGACGCATATGTTTATGGAGAGTATGAGGCTCCTGTTTAATTATTGCTGGAATCTGTCCTTAGTCTGTTTGGGAGTTATTTACCAGACAAATGTGACATGAAATCCATAATGATAAATAAGTTTTATACTCTTTGATGTACTGCCACTACATCTTAAGGTTCACTTCCATTCACATGTGCAGGACACAGTGAGATGAAACTTAAGCTTTGTTTTATCATAAATTATTTATTTGATGAGTCAAAGTCTTTACTAGTCTTTACTATTTAACTGTTCTGTTTCTGAGCACGTACACAAACCACACTACGATGCAGTACAAAAAACACTTTCCTGGATTTTGTTCCAGCCATCAGATCAGACCTCCAGACACTCGTTCTTTCGCACATTATTGCAGACACACACATACAGAAACCCACTTTGGAAGACAAAGAAATTAGTGAGAGAGTGGCAGAGGGAGACAGGAGGCTAATGTAACAACAGTCTCAATAAGCAGTAAATTGGATCTCTTTCTCTCTGCTCCCTGGAAAACACTCAGGCTAGTTGTGGTTTTATGTTTTCATCACCCTGAAGCTTCACGTTCTGGCGCCTGCTGGGTGCCCACATGCCATCAGAAAGACCAGGTGGCAGCCCGCCAAGTTTACACTTTTGGGAGTCTGGGCTACAGAGTACATTTTCTCAATACTAAACACCGTTTTGACATACTATACGTGACTATTTCCATTTTATGCAACTTTATACTTCTACTTTACTACATTGCACAGGGAAATAATGCACTTTTTAGTCAAGACAGTGTGTTTGTCTGCTCTAACCAAAGCTGCAAATGTGCTACCTAAGGTAGTAATGCTATAGCATTACTTACCAGGCCAAGGATATCATTAGCTAACTACATTATTATGTGGGGTTACGGGAGCCATGATTCAGCTGTATCAGAGTTCAGAGTAACATTAGCAGCTCTGTCTCCTCTTTATTTGGTTTTATTAAAAGTTTACACTCCAGCAACTCCAGCAAAACTTGTTACCTAAGATAGCATTACATTTCCCAAACTCATCATTTAGTCCTCATCCTCCATTTTCTCTTGTATAAGTGACACATATTGTTGGAATGTAGAAACAATAAATCAATTTATAATACTATAATAAAGGGTTGACTAGCTATCCTGCAATGATGTAAAAGGCAAAAATGTCTTCCACATGTATCATTGACTGGTGAGGATGCTGAGACTTTTTGCCTGGGACATATAGCTTTAGCCTCAGTCTTTTAGCATGATGTCATGTATGTAGCTGCCAAGTGCATAAGACAGCTCTTACATGGTTCTTGTTTTAAAATTACTCTGCTGGAAATATTAAAAAGTGAGCTGTAGATGAAAGTTTTAAGCCAACTCATGGCATACTTAGCTAGCTAGCCACAGCTGATAAAATGCCTTGGTCTACTTCTTTGTGGAATAAAAGACCACTGTTTCTAAAATTATGACAATTTTTAATGGTATATCTGCCATCAATATTATCGTAAACTTCATATGTTCCATTCTTGAATGGAAAGCTTGACAGGCATGGCAACAGTAACTAAGGGGGAAGGACAATCAAAGGGTCAATCAGTAGTTTTTCATTATGTTAATTACTTCTGATACTGAGTAAAGGATCAGAATACTTCTTCCACCACTGGCCATAAAGGAGCAGTGGGTTGGTTGCTGGAGATGTGGGTGTCTTATTAGACAAAAGTTTCTTTCAACCTCTAATAACATCAGTGTGTTTATTAAAAAATACAGTTTCCATTCCTCTCCTCTTTCACCCCCTTACCCCGAAGCAACGATTGCATGTAATAAAGTTGCTGCAAATTAAGGCACTTAATGACAGGTTGCCACGGCAACGGTGTAGGACGTTGCCATTGGGGCTGGCGGAGAAGTGTTTCTTAACTGCTTCACAGTTGTTGGACATGCTGACACGTACACTCAAACATACTCTTGCATGCATACAAAACACCGGGGTGCACATGCAGAGGTCATCTCCTGTGCTTCATTACACAAAGCTGTGTTTTCTGTCTGCTTCATCTTTCCTGCACGCTGACTTTGTTTTCTGCTGTTTTCATTCCGAATGTGGCATAAGTGAGCCCTTCCAGTAGGCCATCACTTCCCATTTGTCACACACTCGCTCTGTTTTTTTTCTCACCCTGCTTCCATTGTGTTATCTGTTTCACACAAACACACACATGCGCACACACTTATATATACAATGGAGAGGCACACACAATTGTCTGAAAAATATAAATATAAATAAATATAAATACACAGCTCGCAGGCTCACTGCTTAGCTGTGGCTCAAGGTCACAAGGACAAAGCAGAGGGAGAGCTGTTGTTAGACAGAAGAAGTAGAGAAGAAGAAGAAGAAGATAGCAAAAGCAAGCTGTGGCCTCTGAACCCAGCGTGAAGTGCAAACCAGCAGGAGGTTTGAGGGCAGGAAGAGGAGTTAGGAGAGGCGGGAGGTGAAGGTGGGTTTACACAGCAGGGGACGTCCTCATGTAGGCCTCCTCCTGCGACCTCCTCGCTTCATTCAAATCTCTAAACCACTAACACTCCCTCGTAAAAAGGAAATAATCTCTCTCTCAATCAGAGTCATAATAAGGTTAAGGTGCACAGCAGGTGGATCACATGGGAGGGTTGTACTGGCACTTTTTCAGGAGACAGCAGTCACGTCCCATCCAAAATTTACATCCTGTAAAGCAGCAATTTGCTTGAGAGACTTGGTAGACATTCCCGTATTGGTTATAAAACATTAAAAAAAAAACTGAGAAGAGAAGTTTAGAAGTTCTTCCCATGACAGATAGAAACAAACGGAAAACATTTGCATTTTATTAAATTTACAGGAGACAGAAGATCTGACACTCACAAAAGTGCAGTAATAAGATGAAACATTTTACAGGGCTGTTGCGTGTTAAATCCACACATTGATATTCACTGCCATCAGATGCCGGTCTGTTTTGTGGGCTGTTACACACACATACACACAGACACCGTCCAGGCAGACAGCTGGTGTGGAAATATGGGCTAAGATAGCGTCTTCGTCTCCATCGACAGGTGAAGGAACGTCAATGTGAGGGCGTGCAGCTGTCGCTTGTTCATGCTCTTGTCGCTTGTGTGTCTGCGAGTCTGTCTGTGTGTGTCTGAGTGTGTGTGTGCGCATGATAACTGTGTTATGTGCTGCACAGAACGTTATGCATGTAGGTGTGAATGAGGGTGGGATTTTATCACAGGCTGTCATGTCCCCGCACTTCATTAGAGCTCGGCTAAAGAAGAGACAAGGCAGCATCTTGCCGGCAACATCAGTTATCACCATCCTGTGTGTGTGTGTGTGTGTGTGTGTGTGTGTGTGTGTGTGTGTGTGTGAACGTAGTGCTTGGCTCCCAGCTTTGCCCTGTCAGCTAGGTCCATATTCACAGGCACACGCAGAAGGCAGCATCAGCAATTGCTGTCACACTTCTGTACAAGCTACAGTACATCCACGGCATCATCAATACAGCAGAATGTCTGTGCATGTAGAGTGTGTGTGTCCTGTAACCTTCACCTTGTATAGACTATGGCTAAATGAACAACCTGAACAACCCTTAGGGCTCATTAGTTCCATTTTTTACAAAAAATAAATCATTGGCGTCATTATTGTTGTTAAAAAATCTAAATTTAAGAAATTATTAATACAAAAACCTGTATTTTAAAAAATAGCATTGGCTGCACTGACACTCGCTAGTTTAGTTTAGTTTTTTGTTTTTTCTTAGAGGGACCCTGGTGCGTAATTATCATCCTCACACAGACCCACTTGTTGCGTTTAGAGTCAAAATCAATATAAAGCATATGACAAAATCAATCATCCAATTTAATGGTACCTCTAACAAAGTAAAACATGCCTCCATCCCCTTCTGGGGGCTACCACTACCTTGTTTCTTTAAGTATCCTGTCCTGAGTTTTCCTCCTGTATAAGCTCTCCTATATTTCCACATTTTATAAAATCATTAAACGATTTCCAGATTCCCTCATAAACACCCAATTTGTTTTTCAAGGTATATGGTATACTCTCCACTGACATACATTGCACCATATTCTTGATCCAAGCACCAACTGTAGGTGCAGCAGTTTTCTTCCAGTTATAATATTCATGGACAAAATTATCATGATTTTTATTGATCACCTAACTCCATAATTTCTTGATTTTGTCACACTCCCAATTACAGTGTATAACTGTTCCTTGAGCCCCATTACATTTAAAACTAGTGTCAGATATATTACTGTTACATTCATTCAATTTGACAGAGGTTACATAAGTCCACATCAACCAATTATATTGAAGTAGCTTTAAATTAGTGTTGGCTGTATTATTTGAATTGTCCTCTTTTAAATTTGCCCTCCATGCAAGTTTGGGTACTGAGGTCGCATTAGAACCAGGTGCAAGCCAGATGTATATTAATGGAATCAAACCATTACTATTGCAATTTTTGGTAATAATTTCTTCTAAGAAAGTGCAGAAATGACCAGTGACTGATTTTGCATCGAAGAGATAAAACTCCTCATTTGCAGGTATTTAAAGAAATGCTTCCTTGGGATATTATATATTAGAGACCAAAAAATTGGCTATTTGAAAATTGGTAAAAAGAGAAAATAATTAGACTTAATAACACAGCAACGTAAATATTATATGAAAGAGACGGCCAAACATCGTGATATCTCCCTTTGTCCATCTGTGTAACTTAAAGCAGTATATACGCACGCATACATGGCACCATTGCTTGTATTTAGTAGTACACGCAAACTGTCACACATAGAAAAGCAGCATGCATGCAAACACACACACACACACACACAGGCTGATGCACAGATACACACTGTCTCTCTGTTTCTCTTTCTCTGTTTCACACACACACACACACACACACACACACACAGCCAGCTGTGTGGTGGAAGCAGGTGTCACTCTCAGCTCATTACCCCTGGCAGGGTTGATCACCCTGTTTGGAGAGTAATAAGACACACCTCACTGGAGAGAGAGAGGGATGACAGGGCAGGAGGAGAGGAGAAAGAGGAGCTGGGAAGGGGAGAGGGGAGTAGGGAAAGAGGGGGAGCATCTGCCTCCTGCTTTAAAAGATAGAAGGATTTAGAAAGATTGCAAGTAAAGAAGAGGGGGTGTGCAAAGGAGCATGGGTTGTGTGAGATAGGAGAAGGGAGGGAAGAACGAGGGAAATAGGAGAGTGTGTGGGGATAGAGTTTTTTGATGGAGAGGCTGTTAAGTGAAAAAGAAACAGAAGCAAAATGAGATATTAAAAACATTTGTTACAAATTGGATCATATTTTGCTAGTTTTAGCCATCGTTTCTATCAGAAATAACAGCATTGTACATTGTAAGTTAATTGTTGAGATTTGGGAATGTGATAACATCACTGAAAAGAAGTCTGATGAGGTAGGAATTAGGCAACGAGACAGGTTGCACACAAACCCCAGCTTACCTAAACATATCTGGACGAGAAAACGAAGGCAAACTGTTCATTGTAAACATCCATCAGGCCAACATCCAAATTTGACCCGCCATACTTGCTTTAGTTATACACGCACACAATTGCACAATGCAGTGAGGGATTATTACTGACAAAGTGGTTTAGATAATCTGACTGGCTAGTTTACAACCTGTGTGATTGTCTGACAGGTCAACTTCTTTGTACAGTAAAACCCAAGTTCTTGTAATAAAGTGGAATTGTCCTGTGAATTATGACCAATAGACACAGTGGAGTTTAACAGCAACCAAAGCTAACTCCCATTTGTGTGTGTGTGTGTGTGTGTGTGTGTGTGTGTGTGTGTGTGTGTGTGTGTGTGTGTGTTTTAAGTGCTCCATATTTGCCTGTTTGGGTCATAAAAAACTGTGAACATGTTAATGTGAACATGTTCAAAGCCATGTGCATATTGTGACAATGACTGTGTAAAGACTTAGTTTGCAAGTCGTGTTTAGCATTGAAATTTCTTCAACTATTATATACTATCCACAATTTAGAATATTAGTTATTGATGCAAAATTGACAGTTGGACAATAGCTCATTAGAGTCAGACTAATAACTTGACCAGGCCAATATACTAGAGAGCACCAACAAAAATGGAAAATGTTCCACTTAAGTTTGCAAGCATCTTGGTAACAATGATTTAAAAAAACAAATTTCAAGTATCAAGATTGTTTGTTTATGTAAACACAAAAAAATGCAATCAGCCAATATATCATTATCGGATGTTTTAAACTCTGAAATATCAGTATCAGCCTCAAAACTCCAGCATCGGTCAGACTATATAGCTCATTACAACAGTGATGCATGTACTGTATGTATTCCTCTAATTACACTAATTTTTTAAAGCATGTTGCTGTAAATACCATGTTCTTGTCAGTGAACTCATCAAGTGTGTGTGTCTGTGTGTGTCTGTTGTGTCTCTGCAGGTACGACTATAAGGAGATGCTCCACAACTCCACCTTCTGTTTGGTGCCCCGCGGCAGACGACTGGGCTCTTTTCGCTTCTTAGAGGCGCTGCAGGTAAACAAGCAACGCACACACACAGACACATTCCATTATGAGAGAAAGCATTGCATATGCTGTAAATTCATGCCCACGAGCAATATTACTGCTAAGAAATAGAATCCCTTCCCACACTCAACCTCCCACTTAGCTTTTGTTTTAATGGTGCTACCTCTAGCATTAAAGGATCACTAAATCATTACCGCCTTTATTTTCAGACTAATAGTGTAATTAATATAAACAAACAAGACCTTCGCTGAGAAGATTAGCTGCTTCTTCCTGCCTCTAAACTGTATTTTTACCAAACTGTATTTATTTTACAGTTGAATTCTTGCCTGACTGAAAATTGCAGACAAATGATCAAAGAGCTGCTGGGAAAATAGAATTCTGTTAGAAAACTCTTGATTTTGTTTGTGTGTCAGATGAACAACTATGATTGCCTAATTTTTATGTAGTTATTTCCCCCATGATGTATATGTTATATTATATATCTATGACTTATATATATATATATATATATATATATATATATATATATATATATATAGATAGATATATAGATAGATATATATATATATAGAGATATATATATATATAGAGATATATATATAGAGAGAGAGAGAGATATATATATATATATATATATATATATATATATATATATATATATATATATATATATATATATAGATATAGATATAGATATATATATATATACAGATATAGATATATATAATATACACACACACACACACACAGTGGTGTGAAAAAGTGTTTGGCCCCTTCCTGTTTGTCACACTTAAAGGTTTCAGATCATCAATCAAATTTAAATATTAGTCAAAGATAACACAAGTAAACACAAAATGCAGTTTTTAAATGAAGGTTGTTATTATTAAGGGAAAACAAAATCCAAACCTACATGGCACTGTGTGAAAAAGTGATTGCCCCACCTGTTAAAATGTAACTTAACTGTGGTTTATCACACCTGAGTCCATTTTCTCTAGCGACACCCAGACCTGATCACTGCCACACCTGTTCTCAATCAAGACATCACTTACATAGGACCTGCCTGACAAAGTGAAGTAGACCAAAAGATCTTCAAAAGCTAGACATCATGTCGAGATCCAAAGAAATTCAGGAACAAATGAGAAAGAAAGTCAGGAAAAGTCTGGAAAAGGTTATAAAGCCATTTCTAAAGCTTTAGGACTCCAGCGAACCACAGTGAGAGCCATTATCCACAAATGCCGAAAACATGGAACAGTGGTGAACCTTCCCAGGAGTGGCCAACCGACCAAAATTACCCCAAGAGCGCAGCGACAACTCATCCAAGAGGACAAAAGACCCCACAACAACATCCAAAGAACTGCAGGCCTCATTTGCCTCAGTTAAGGTCAGTGTTCAAGACGCCACCATAAGAAAGAGACTGGCCAAAAATGGCCTGCATGGCAGAGTTCCAAGACAAAAACCATTGCTGAGCAAAAAGAACATTAAGGCTCGTCTCATTTTTGCCAGAAAACATCTTGATAATCCCCAAGACTTTTGGAAAAATACTCTGACGAGACAAAAGTTGAACTTTTTGGAAGGTGTGTGTCCCATTACATCTGACGTAAAAGTAACACCGCATTTCAGAAAGAGAACATCATACCAACAGTAAAAATGGTGATGGTAGTGTGATGGTCTGGGGCTGTTTTGCTGCTTCAGGACCTGGAAGACTTGCTGTGGAATCATGAATTCTGCTGTCTACCAAAAACTCCTGAAGGAGAATGTCCGGCTGTCTGTTCATAACCTCAAGCTGAAGCGAACTTGGTTTCTGCAGCAGGACGATGATCCAAAACACACCAGCAAGTCCACCTCTGAATGGCTGAAGAATAACGAAATGAAGACTTTGGAGTGGGCTAGTCAAAGTCCTAACTTGAATCCTATTGAGATGATGTGGCATGACCTTAAAAAGGCAGGTAATGCTTGAAAACCCTCCAATGTGGCTGAATTACAACAGTTCTGCAAAGAGTAAGTGGGCCAAAATTCCTCCACAGCGCTTTAAAAGACTCATTGCAAGTTATCGCAAACGCTTGATTGTAGATGTTGCTGCTAAGGGTGGCCCAACCAGTTATTATGTTTAGGGGGCAGTCACTTTTTCCCACAGGGCCATGTAGGTTTGGATTTTGCTTTCCCTTAATAATAACACCCTTCATTTAAAAATTGCATTTTGTGTTTACTTGTTATCTTTGACGAATATTTAAATTTGTTTGATGATCTGAAACCTTTAAGTGTGACAAACATGCAAAAAAATAAGAAATCAGGAAGGGCAAACACTTTTTCACACCGTATATATATATATATATATATATATATATATATATTAAATATTTAACCCCATAACAAGCACCCCTCAAATAATGACATGGTTACTGTTCTTTTGATACAGTCATGATCCTGGTCTCTTCTGAAAGGCACCTCTTTGGAGTTTACTATTAGGGAGTAAGAATGAAGGGTCACACCAGCATTTAAATACCGCAAAATTTCACATTGAAATCAGTTAATTTCAGTGGATAGCCAACAAGAAATCGTCCTCACAGTAATTACCTTTAAGGGAACAGAGAGCCAGAGAGTCCAAAATGGAGGAAGCTATCTTAGCTTACTAGCTATGTTGCACCATCCATTTTTATTTTACCCTCCTTAGTTGGTGCATAGACTGCTTCACAAAAGAGGAATGCATTACAGGCAGTTATGACACAGGAGACAAATATGTCTTTTAAAAGAACTGTGTGAACTTAGCTAACAAGCTTGCATAGTAGCTTGGAGAGCTTTTTTCCATCATTAATAACCCTTAAATTTATTAAATGAACATGATCATGTACAATCTCAAGAACAAAATGCCAGGAGGAAGTAAACGGTCCAATAGAGGGAAAATAGAAAGAAAATCTGGGAGCTATTGTGACTTGTGACTAGCGCTATCATGTTCCCAGCTGGATAGCTTGTTAGCAGTTAGCAACTAGCCACAGTTCTAGAATCAAATATTTCGCAAAGGCGTGCAGATGATTTTCGCGGTGAAACTCTGGTCTCTATAATTTTAGTCAAAATTATAGTGAACCAAATTTACAGCCACAAATATAGTAAAATTGTTTTGTATGCACTCCAGTTAGAAAAGAAACAGTTGTTTTCGCAGTGATATAGGAATCTTAAAATGGTTTACAAAGAATCATGAGAGTTTTGTGCTTTCAAACAATGCATAGTTTATCAAGGTTAAGTGTAGATTGAGGGCTTAAAATTGCTACACATAATGTACCGTAACACCTCACTGTACTATATGATCATAATAACCTGTGAGGTAAATTCCACCCATCTAGAGTCATTTTCTGATATCTGTATTTACCTCCAATTTACTCAGACCTCTTGAAATCAACACACTTCACATCTCTTTTTTCCCCCCATTCATCCATTTCTGTAACTGCACTGCACTCTTCCGCATTACTACTGCACTGTCCTTTACCTCTCCTTACTGCACACCACCGTCCACAGAGTGCACCCACATAAGTGCGCTTATCTCACTATCAGCTGCCACACACACATAACCGCGCACTTCACTCAGGGGGGAAATATGCCCTCTCATTTCCTTTCCTCTCTCCTCTCTCCTCTCCTTTCTCCATTTGTCTGACTCACTCCATCCATCGACTCGCACCGTCAAAAGGAAGACAGAGGGAGAGTATTTACAGGCTTTGGTCTTTGCATGAGAAAGCAATTTCTAATAGAGGTCAACCCTGTATATGTGTGTGTGTGTGTGTGTGTGTGTGTGTGTATGCCTGGGGTTGTTTGTGTGTCTGTATATATCTGTATGCATGGGATTGTGTGTGGTTTGTGTGAGTGTGTGTTTGTGGAGGAAACAGCAGAGCCCGAGGGCCAGTTCTGGTTTAGCTGACACCTTTATGACCTGGGAGTGACAGGGCCGTCATTACATCAAACTCCCACCACGAACACACACACACACACAAACACACACACCAGCTGTTCCCTCTACCTCTCTTCTCATCCCTCTATCCCTCTGCCATTCCTTTGCCAAAGGTCACATTCAACTTCACTACCTCCCCTCTTTTCATCTTTTTTTTTTTACATCTATTTATCAACTTTCTTCTGCCTTTTGATCTTTTTTAATTCCCCTTTCTCCTCTCTTTATCATTACTCCTGCTCGCCTCCTTTGAGTAATTAACTTCCCAGCACCTGATGTTACAATTTCAATATTGATGTGACAGGTGCAGCTGTAAAAAACCAACAACAACAAAAAATTTAAAAAATGGCCATCCACTGAGTGTGCTCACTTAAGATGAAGTCAAAACAATCCAAGTAGACTGAATGTGGTTGTTTTCTTTGATTTTCAGGCTCATAAAAAATTCTGTTTTTAGAAACCAAATAAACACAAACAGAATCAGAAACAGAACTATTACAGCGTGTAATTAAGAAATTCTTTTTGTGCATGTTTAAGTTCTTTTGGTTCGCATGTGTTACAGCAGAGTGCACACATTTTTTCTGCCTGTTTGTATATCTCAGCTTTTAACTGTTAACTGTTTTTTTTCCCCCATCCATATCAGTCATCATTATACTGAATTCCTCGCTATCTGTGACTGTATGCTGTCTACCTGCTTATTAAGATTGTATGTTCAAGCTTATTTCTGATTGATAAACCGTTTGATCTTTAATTTTGATCCAAGCAACATGTATGCATGTTTAAGTGACATTTGAGCTCATATTTGTGTAATGTTTTATTAGGCTGAATGCGCACAAAGGCTGTTTTTTTTATATTAAAGCTGCACTTTTTTATATGGGTCAAATGACTATGTGTAATGTTAAAGGGCTCGAAGTGAGGAACCCTTGGAGAATAATCAGCAGACTCTGCCGTTCCCCTCCGCTAATTGTTTGGGTTTTAAGGCCTGAAACTTAAATGTTTTGGTTCGCGCACTGCTCTTATTAATAATTTCCACCAGCAGGCAGCTGTTTTCAGGGTAAAAGCCACTGTACACGCACAAAGCCACGTATTTCCCTCAAGAACTAGAGGCCAAAAACAAAGCTAAAAGGAGAATGCATATTGCTGTCAGGTGGCCTGAAACACAACTCCAGAAGAATGCTAATGTTGCTCTGTGTCTACTGGATATGTAATGTTCGCTAACACATTCCCAATATCAACTTTATAAGGTCATAATGTGTCCAATGTCGTGTTTACAGCTGGTTCTGCTGCCCCCAAGTGGCCAAGAAATCTATACATACAGCTTTGAGTACATACTGCAATTTTGTGATTTCAATTAATAGTTTGACATTTCTGTCAGGATACAATCCAAAAGGTTCAGCAACAAGTGTTTCTCATATAATTACAACTAATAATTGTAATGAAATCTGTATGACAATTTTGAGGCAGCTGCTTTTCCTTCTCAGTTGTTAAAATTCAGCCCTTTATACTCTGAAACAGCAACAAATCTATAGCTGATAAAGTTGGCATCTATAAAAACCAGCCGTGATAGGCCTTGTTCTGCATGCATCATTGTTGTGACTTTCCTACTTGGCTGCTACAAGCATCACTAGTGATTTTATGTATGATACGTCCACATCACACCAAGGAAGCTTGAAAATCAAAGAAAATCCAATTTTTGCCAAATGGGGAATTTAGTTCAATAATAATACAGTCCAGCCGGTATTATAATACATACAATATTATTGTAACATTATATAAAAAGAGCTGCATATTGCAGCTTTAATAATCAGGATCAATATGTAGCAAAGCACTCATGATTTAGCTGTAGCTGTGATTGTGTTTGTAAAGGATGGTGTGTGAGGTGTGTGTGTGTGTGTGTGTCTCAGGCTGCGTGTGTGCCGGTGATGCTGAGTAACGGATGGGAGCTGCCTTTCTCCGAGATCATCGACTGGAACACAGCCGCAGTCATCGGCGACGAGAGGCTCCTGCTGCAGGTAACGGCCCGAAGACAACACTCACACAAAACCACATGCTCTGTATGTCACCTGAAAACTGTACCAGACAGAGGAACAGCAGCAGTCCCACACCTGAAACAAAATCTTTTGATATCTCGAGCACACACTCCACTTTCTCCACTGATATTATCCAAGATCATGTTTTGTTATGTTTTCTAGTGGAGTGGTTGTCAGTTAAACAAAATTCAAGCAGCATACCAAGTCCTTGACTGCTTGAAAATGTCACTCAAAGCCTCACATTGTTATATGAGAGGGCAAATAAATAGAATGAGCAAATGGATTTGGCTGGAATTGCTTGAATTTCATGGTGGAAAAAGTAATTATGTGCCCATTAAATCTTGAATTGAATGAAGTGTGTAATAATATTGTTTGACATTGAGTTTTATAACGTCGGCGCTCCATCTGAGCTCACTCTGTGCAGCACCAGTGTGCCTGAGCCATCCTGAGTCTGTCTGTGGATTTATGTATTGTACAACAGTATGATGGGCCAAGGTGCATACAACATAAAGTACATATGGTATATATATTAATGTATGTTGTTCAATAAATGTGGGATAACTATACTGTACATTAGAAGTATTTACTTTCTATTTAAACCAGGACAAATATTTGGAAAATACTGTGCTTAAGATGTTTTTGCTTTCAAGGACTAAACTACACAGATCTTCAATTAAAAGTACAAAAGCATTCACTAAATGGCTGCCGTAGCATTTTAACTTTTCTTCTCTAATACAGTTTGATGACTGATAGTTGGTTTTTTAAATATTTTTTGTAAATTCCTTGTGTTGTGTGCTTCATTCCCTTAAATATAATCTCTTTTTGTCATCTGTAAATGCTACATTTTTCCTCATATTCTACCTTTTCAAAATAGCTTCCTTTGTTCCCCATACTAATAAATTTGGTAGACTTGGCAAACAAGACTGCTACCTGAGCTGTAGACTTTCAAGGAAAAGTTCGACATGTTGGGAAATACGCTTCTGACAGATGAGCAGACGAATACCACTCTCATATATGTCCCTTAAACATAGCGTTACAGCCAGCAGCCGGTTAGCTTAGCTTAGCACAAAGACTGGAAAAAGGGAGAAACAGCTAGCCTCGCTCTGTCCAAAGTTAACAAAATCCGCCTACCAGCACCTCTAAAGCTTACTAATTAACACGTAATATCTTGTTTGTTTAATCTGTACAAAAACAAAGTGTAAAAATGAGAAATTGCTAACCGCCAATCACAAAATGGCCCGTAAAATAGTGATTTTTCAATTTTGCAATGTGCAGACATGAGAGTGGTATTGAGCCTCTCATCTAACTCACGGCAAGAAAGTCAATTAGCATATTTCCCAAAACTGTTCCTTCAGTCACAAAAATGAGGACTTGAGGACACTTGAATATGGATTGAATATTGTGAGACTGGACTTTAATAGCTTGAGACTTGAAAGCAAAAACATCTCAAGTTTTGCTTGAAGGTTAATTTCTTGACCTCGGAAACAGCAGCTTGACAAAAACATTCTCAACACAAGGTGCCACATGCTTTCCAAAGTTTTCAACCACATCTTGTGGCCTTCCTCAGCGGACAGAGTTGCTCAGTAGTCATGGAGATAGTTTAGTTGTTACCACAAGACTCAAATGTGGAATTTTGGTCACATGATAACAGGAGGTCATACAGTATATGGGGGTGAGATGACAACTGAGAAACTCCATCCACCGATGAAGGCCACAGGTAAGTTGGACCTTATGGTGAGATTTTGACCTGGTAAAATCCTGGAACAAAAAAAAAACAAGACAGCAAAGGGACAGGCCTTAAATGGAAGCACACCTTTAATATTAAACTCTTAGGCCAACCATGTAATCTACAGTACTTCAGTAACACTGCTGTAAGCAAAATGTTCAAATGCTATGTAATTTTAAAGGTCAGCATTCAAAGACCTGAAAGACTGGCAACTGACTTGCAGTTTATTTATTAAAACTTGTGGCTTCACTTGAACTTTCCCTCAAGGACATGGGACTTGTCTCGAGAAGTGCTTTGAGGACACTTGGACTTGACCGAAATTACTATAATAATATTTGCTTTATCCTACAGTTCACAAGGCCTCCACACCTTAATGTGCTTTATCTGTTGATGGGAATTTCCTGAGTGTAACTCTGGGACCAACTTCAATCTTCCTGCCCCAGATTAGTACTGAGTGCTGACTGACTGCTGTTTGTCGTTTGCAGATTCCAACCACAGTGCGCTCCATCCACCAGGATAAGATCCTGTCCCTCAGGCAGCAGACTCAGTTCCTGTGGGAGGCCTACTTCTCCTCCGTGGAAAAGATAGTGCTGACCACACTGGAGGTGAGGATTCAAGACACATATGCATGCTCACGCATACACACAACCAGCCGCCCTTTTGGCCTCTCTGCCTTCCTCTCTCCTACTCCTCCATCATCAATCTTTCTCTCAGAGGGTTGCAGTGTCACAGCAGACTCTGCAATCTTAGCTTTATTCTCAGGCTTCTCTTTGGTCTCTTTGGTACAAGGCTAGAAGCAATATAGAAGGGTGGACAGAGAGCAAAAAGTAAATTTTAAGCACATGTTCACTGAGAATTTCTCACAAGCTTCTTTTTGTTTTACGAAAAGTGGGCAAAACAAGGTATTGCATTTAAATTGTGACTCCCTTTGTTTTTCTTTGACACTGGAATCTCCACATTTTACAACATATTAGCACAGTTTCTGCAATAGTATTGTTGATAAATGCGAAATTCATCATTAATTGTAGTAGTATTTGTAGTGGTACCAGAGGTATTAGTAGATGTAGTAGACGTTGTAGTAGTGGTTGTAGTTGAGGTCCTAAACAGCATTCTACTGTTTGTTACTGCTGTCATGAAGCAATTCAGCTCTAAGTACCTTGTTCATGGGCCCCAGAGTAGAGTGTGAACTTAGCTAAATGTTGCTAGCTAGTTTTGGGAATTCAAATCAGTGACCTTAAAATTATATTCAGCCCAAAATCTGTTTTTACTGTTACTGGTACTGTTTTTACCCCCAGTAGGCTTGAAAGGTGACTGTGATCAGTTAAAATGGATTCCATTAGTGACGTATAGTTTTTATAAAGTTTTTAATAAGTTTCTTAGGTCTTTAAGGTCCATGGAAACTTCTCAACTTCTGTAGCATATTTCACATCACCATAGTCCATCTTTATGATTTGTGTGTTTAAAACACACAATCATTTTTAGATCCAAAATATGGCTAAAGGCCAGAGTATGGTTGAAACAGTTCATACAACGTGTCATCCAACCATGTCTAAAGGCAAAAGTATTTGTAGCTCTTCCAAACGGCCACACTCAAAAGCAAGGCAAAAAGCCAACCGTGCACACTTTCAGACAGTTTGAAGGTGTTGCACTTGTTTGTGCACACAAAAAGTGACAGAAGTAGTTGTAAGGAATGAAAAAAGAGATGTTGAGGTCAGTTCAAACCCTGAATACTTTCTCAACTCTGCACACCTGGCCAATCACTGCGTAAGTGGCCGTGCTTAATAGATTGTTAGTTTCAAATGGTTACAAAAACCACCAACTTTGATGTCAGAAGGGTGTAGAGGGAGAGCACTTTGTTTGAAGCCTACTGACGCCGTAAATGAACAACTTCCGTCCCAGTTTTGCGTGTAAACTTGAACAGGAATTCAGACCATTGCTGAGTTGGAGGCAGGTTCGTTAAGGTAGGAAAGAGTGAGTCTGACCGAAGGAAGAGCAGGAGGCAAACATGTGCAAACCATTGCACATGCCTGCCTGCAAGCTTGACGGGGTCATGGATGAGGATTAGGATTGAAGCAGTATATTTAGCCATATTCAGGCAAAAGTATTAGTTTTTTGAGAAGTATGGATTATTACCATCAAAAGTGGTCGCTGTTGGAATCCATCCAATCCATGCCAACCACAGCTGCTGTTCTTGGTGAAGGACAAACCTACGCACTACAAAAAAGTATTTCATATTTAAAAGACATATTTAGGTGGAGTATCACTTTAAGTTCAGAAGCCTCCCTCCTTCCTCTGACCTCTTCTTGTCATGCGCATCCACTTTAACAACAATCCAGTTTAAAAAAATTTGTGACTGAAAAAACAATTTATCCATCCAATCCCCATCCCTCATTATTCAGTTTAAACAAGTTGTTTATAGATGCAGGGATAACACCTGGGCTTACTGCTAGCTTCATGCTGTGGTTACAAATGTCTTCTTCTTCCTGCCTCTTTTCTCACCCAAGTATCCGATCACGCATTTCATTTCCTCTCTTACTGTGTCGCTAAAGCCTCGGAGCAAGATTCCCCTCAGTGCTACAATCTTACTTACAGTATAATCTCTCAAATCTTACATCTGAATTTGAATTTTCCACACACACTCACACACACACACTCTCACACACACACACACACAAGCACCTGCACACTCTGAAAACACAGCGCACGTAATGTGTCGTGGCTTCAGTATCTAGAGTCTGTCTGATTATAGCTAGCTCTACATCTCTGGTCTGTTTGTTATCTGGCCCTGTCTCGCTGTGCGCTATCACACGCACACGCAGAGTCAGAAACACATCTCCATATGTCAAGGTGTGTCAGGCCAGATACACATGGCAACACCCAGGCATAACCTTGCTGACAAGTTGTCACTCCGCACTAAAGAGCAAGGTGACATGGCGAAAGTCTGTGACTCAGTGTGTGTATGTAGTTTGTCAGTGTATTTGTGTGTGTGTGTGTGTGTGTGTATGTGTTCGCATTGAATACAGCATGAGCTAAACGCTTAATCCTGACTGACTGTCCTGTAAAAAGAGCGAGGGGAGAGGAGAGCGGTGGGAGAAAGGGTGAAGAGGTGACATATGTAAATGGCATTGCTGTGGCAGCCCCCGAGATAACGAGCGACATGGTTTATTCATCCTGTCAAGTCTGACCCCCCCCCCTCCACTGCAGATCTGTGACGATACAAACACACACTCAAAACACGCACACACTGCGATATCTTGACAGATTGAATCTCCTCGCATGCATTTACAAACACACTTGCTTTTCTATTGACTTCCAACATCCACTCCAAACTGTGTGTGTGTGTGTGTGTGTGTGTGTGTGTGTGTGTGTGTGAAGATGGCGAGCAAGCAGGAAACATGAGTTCAACCCATCATGCAGCGTTTCCTGTCAGGAAGCGGACACATTTCGACCAATCACAAGGTCAATATAGCCGGCCCTGTGCTGCTGGTACACCTATTAAACTCACCTATTAAAGCCAAGCTCACAGTGCGCTCCCAGAGAAGCAGGATTTATCTATCATGCTCTAATTGGTTGATTGTGGCTGTTCTGGGGTGAGATTGAGTCGTCCATCATGTCCCGACTGAGGGCTGCCGACGGGGGAGGAGCTGCAGCCAAGCGAGCAAAATTGCCCCCTCATAAGGTGTAAGGGCTCTAGGTTTTTAAGGTGGCAGGCAGTGTTTTTATAGAGAAGTTAACGGATTTGGAGTTAATCTGTTCAGCTAAGGCAAATGGTTATCGACTGCCCTCAGGGACAAGGCTAGGGAAAGAAACTCACACAGTGCTGTTTTTTTTTTTCTCTTTATTCCCCGCCTCCAAATGATGAATTTTTATGTTGCTTTGTCAATATTATTACAATAAGCCCCCTCCAGCTATATCATTAACTGTTTTTACAATTTGAACAGTTATCAGCTGCTCAGCCCACCTGACTCCCTTTGCCCCTTTCTATATATCCGTCCTTTGAGTTACCAAGCCAGCAGCCGTCACCTCCCGATTCAATAGCGGCCATAAAACACAGCCGCAAACCTGTGTCTGTTTTACTGAAGCAATTTAGCATGGCTCAAGGGCACAGCAGCAATATCTCTTTCCTTCTGCCTGCGTGTTCAGCAGAGGCCGGCGGCGAGCTGCAGCTGAGGAAAACAGTGCTCATTTTCACGTCTGACTGTTTGACTGACTGCTCTATTTGGGCACAGAAAGGATCAGGGCAGGCCTGACTGACTGGTGCTTAGATACAGCTGATGACTTTGCCTGGCTCTTCTTTTTCCCCCCGATGGCCTCTGTCTGTGTGACTGACCGACGCAGATGCCTTTGACTTGCTGATCTGTTTACAAAAAAGGCCTCAGTTTGGTTTGTCTGCGGAGGAAATATTACACAATAACATAGATTTCTTTCAGCTCAGCTTTGTGCTACAGCGATTCACTCTTGACACAATCAATAGCTGCTATTGAGGTGATACAAAGCAAACATTTGAAAAGCTCAGCCAGCTTCTAACTTTCATCTAACGCCCACTGACTCACTTTTATAACAGTTTTTTCCCAGCTGCTCTAATTCACTGACTGGGTTTTGAATAATACTCTGAATATCATTCTGAATTGAAATGGGGATATTGGAAGTTGGAACATTAGCAGTGTTGGTATTCATTCACATTTATGACTATCTGCTTCTTGGCGTTTTTGTGTGAAAACTAATTTCGCAGTGTAAAATGTTTTATAGGTGTGATTACAAGGTTCATTGATCAAATCCTTAATATTTCATCCAGCATAATCTGAAAGGCAAACGTTTGTTCCTTTATCAACACAAATATTTCAGATTTTTATGAGTCCTCTGTGATCTGAATGAAATGTCATTTAAAAGTTTGTTTCAACTAGATTTTTTGCTAAGTCTGAATTGAAAAAGGAAACCTCACAAGTTGCAGAATGGCCTGAAGAATACAGAGACCATGCTGTAATTAAAACGTTTAATCCTGAACAGAAAGTGTCTCCGTTAATGGTTTTGTGGCTGTCAAAGCAACACGGATCTTTGAAAAGCTTTAAAGTTAGATCAAACTTTTTTTTCTCCACAGTTTGTCAGCATCTGTAACTTATTTTTGTTAGACTGTTGATTAACAATTACTCTTGATGTCTTGTGCACCATCTTATATGCATTTCTCTGTGATTCAGCATGATATGCATTTAGTACTTTTGGAAACGTTTCTTTCTTGTTACCAGTCCACCAACTTTATGGAATTACAATACTAAATCACTGGCCTTTAATAATAATTTTGTATTATTAGCTGCAATGAAAGATATTCTTTAATTAGTCAATGAAGTCAAGTTTATTTATGTAGCCCAAAGTCACAAGTTTGTCTCAAGACTTTACAATCTGTAGAACATACACACTACGTCCTTGGTTCAGAAAAGGAAAAAAATTAAACCGATCACTGTCTGAGGACAGACATACAAGAATAGGTGCCATATGTACAGAGTAGACAGAAGTAGCAGTAGTAGAATTACAATAACAAAGAAACAAAGTTAAATTATTAACAACCAGAAGGTTCACTTCCATTTTGTCCCATCATCCTATTTATAATTTAGCAAACACAATCATTCGCAGTCAAGAAGAAACTTTTTTTTCATTGAAAAACTGGTTAAAACTCCGCAACATAGAAATGTGACACGCCCTTGATACTTGATGTAAATCAACAGTCAGTAGTGTTGTAGCAGTAGTTTATTTGTAGTCTAATGTGTTTTTCTTGCTGTTTTCATGTACAGATCATCCAGGACCGCGTGTTGGAACACGGCTCCAGGAGCAGCCTGATGTGGAACAGTCACCCTGGGGGACTCTTCGCCCTGCCTCAGTACTCTGGATACCTGGGAGACTTCCCCTTCTACTACGCCACACTGGGTCAGTAACACACACACACACACACACCCAGAAGCAGAGACACATCATAAACTGTACTAAGTGCTGTTACATAACAGCAATAACGCTTTTACTGTACACACCTGTGTAGCAATGAACTGAGCTGTAAAGGTTGGTCGGGAAAGTTTCTTCATCATCATCACTCTAGCACCAAATATTTTGTTACAACTTTTGTATAAGAAAAGACTTTCCATAAATTTTGGTCCAGCTCAGCTATGGATTTGGACCTTGTCTGAACAGCAGAAATATGGCCTTCAGCCCTGATCTACTGCCCTCCTCGACTGGCTGTGTCTAGCAGCAAGTGGAATGGAGGAATGGGCCTTTGACGGATGTTTGTATTAGTCCTGCTGACACACCAGCCCGTCCATCATTGGTTTTTGAGTCAGCATTGCTTCTGCTGCTACTGCTGCTGCCGCTGTGGTGAGGCCAATTCCTCCCGCTACGGTTCAGCAGCACCGAGTTTTCTGCCGCCACATAAACATATGACCCAGGAGTCTCTCCATCCCTCACTTCTTCACTCCATCATCATCCAGCGCTGCCACAAGCATCCACACACATACACTCATACATGCGCAGACGCGATAGTACAAACGCACAAATTCAGTTGATGGAACACCCAAGGTGGAGAGCTGATATGAAAATGGATGAGCACGGTGACAGGCAAGTTTATTTGTTTGTCAAAGAGGAAGCAATTAAAACACAAGTGGGTTTTTAGGAGACAAGGTGGCTTGTCGCTGATGGATAAAAGAGTAAAATCAAAGAAGGAGAGTTTGTTTCCAAGTGACACTTCTTGTTCTCTAAGAGCCAAACACACACACACTCATCATGCATATTAACAAACACAGCGGGAGCAGAGTTTGTTTTTGCTGCTTTGGTAAAATGGACGTTTCATTTAGAAGCCGAAAAAGATACTGGATTTTTCTGGCAGGTAACAATATGTATAGTATACTTGAGAATAAAATCCCTTAACAATATATATTTGACCATGCTTTTTTTTTTTACATTAAATCCAAGATAACAGTACATTTTTAACAGTTAACATAATGGTAATTTAGATTATATAACTATAAATTAAAACAAAACTATATTAAATTTGAATGGAGAAAAATTTAAGGCAATACCAATAAAACATTTATCACTGCAGTTTACTGCTTTGCAATGCCTTACTGCATATCTGCCAAGACACCTATACTGATACACACTCTGTGGCCTAAAGTATGTGGACACCAGAACATTACCATGGGCATTAATATGCTGCTATAACTGCCTTCACTCTTCTGGGAAGGCTGTTATAGCAGCATAATAATGAACCTGGCTGCAGGGATTTGCTCCTATTCAGCCACAAGAGCGTTAGTCAGGTCAGCCACTGATGTTGGGTCATAAGGCCTTTTTATCCCTGAGGTGGTGGAAGGGGTTGAGGTCAGGTTCTGTGCAGGCCAGTCGATTTATTCCAAAACTCAGAAACCAAACCAAACTGGTAAGACAATGACCTGGCTTTGTGCACAGGGTAACTGTCATGTTAAAACAGGAAAGGGCCTTCCTCAATCTGTTGCCATAAAGCTGGAAGCACACTGTTGTCTAAAACAATGGTTCCCAACCTGGGGTTCAGGTCCCCTTCAAGTGGTCACAAGATAAATCTGAGGGCTTGCGTGATGATTAATGGGATAAGAAAAAAGAAAAGTTCTGCTACAATATTTTTGTTTGTGTGTGTTTGATTTGGACTTTAGTCTTAACTTTGCTGTTTTCTTGTAAAATGTTGGATAGCTTCGCCTTGTTTTTCCTGTAACAATTATTCAAATGGAACAATCTGAAAGTTTTTGAGGGGGGAAATCACTCTCTGGTGCTCACTGCTCTCAATGCATAGACATAGTAGCCTGTGATGGTGGGTTGCAAGAAGACACCCCTTCATTGTAAGGGGTCACAAGCCAAATAGGTTGGAAATCTGTTGGTCTAAAATATCAATTATGTTGTAGCATTGAAACTTTCCTAAATTAGAACTAAACCAAGAAAAACAAACCCAGACTAAAAGTACACAAATGTATGTAAACAGGCTTGTCCACATACTTTTGGCCATATAGCATATATTAGCTAACCAGTGTCATTGTGGGTATTTAATGGACTCAAATAGCTGAATTAATCCTAAACCAGCCTTTTGTGTTGCTATAAGCATTTAACTGGTGAGATGTGTAATGTGCTCATACAGGATGTGATAAAAGCCACTGAGAATCATGTGCTAAAGGCAGAAAACAGCATGCACATCCAAAATTTAAAATCTGCTGCATGACACTAATTCTGCTCCAGGTTTTGTTCAATGTTTCATGAAAGTCTGTTTATGAGCTTGTTACAAATTTACATCCCAGATGTTTAAAAACTTTGTACACTCAACTTTTTCATTACAAATCACAAGGATAGTTTACCAAGTTTTAAGACTGCGTATATTCCTCATCATAAAAGTTGCTCGGTGGCGGAAAGGAGACTCCTCTAATGCTATCTTGTCTGCGCCATGCTTTGTTGGTTTGGGTTAGATTAGATTTAAATTAGGAAAAGTTGAACGTCCTCTATGATCCGTCTTGCTCAATATCTTATTTCCTGCTCATTTTCAGCCTCAATTACTCTATTCCAACATCAAGTCAGGCTGAATTTAAAGTCACATCAGCACTTAGTCGTCTGTTCATTGGGTTCCAGATACAGCTGAAGCGTTTCCAAAATGAAATATTCAGTGATCAAGAGATTTGGCATTTTCAAAACACATTAACGTTGTTGAATATTTTAAGACTTTTCAATCATCTATATTTTTGAACCGCTGACAGACTCGTTTCAAGTAACATCTTTCACTGAAAATAGTTATGAAGTGTTTGGAAACGAGAGCCTTTAGTTCTCGTGCAACTTTATTTTCTTCAAAGAGCCTGAAATTACACTGATGGCTGACAGTCGGCTCGCCGTGTTCCAGCCAGCATTGTTTTTCTGGATTTGTTAAGCTGCATTATTGAGTGACCTTCTTTCTGTTGTGTTTCAGGTATTAAACCGTACCCCAAGTTCACAGCGGTCATCCATGCTGTTTCCCCTCTGGTGTCCCAGTCCCAGCCCATACTCAAGCTCCTGGTAGCTGTGGCCAAGTCCCAGTACTGTGCACAGGTAAAGGATTTATTCGTGTGTGTGTGTGTTTTCACTGCCGCATCCCCAGAATCCTCCACTGATCTCCACCTTGCCTCCCCAAATTGCGCCGCATTATGTGGCTCACACAGCTGCTTTGCGATCACATTTTCCAACCAGAGCAACAACAGTGCTCATCCTCCATCCCTGTGTGTGTGTGTGTGTGTGTGAGTACGTGTGTATTAATTAGAGCAGCAGTTTGGAGTGGTGCTACATCTGTCTCCATGGCAGTGAAACCCCCTTCAGCACAGCTGGAGACGGCATGTATTGATTCCCCTGCTTGCTCCTTACCAGCACGGGAAATGAAATGGAATTTGCTCCCCAATGGCTGGTTTTTGTGTGTGTGAGTGTGGGTGTTTATATGTGTGTCTTTGTTTGTTTGTTTTGCCAGTAGCAGTGTATGAGTAAGCAAGTTTGTATTTTGTGTAGGAGGGGTGTGTTTCCATGTAAGTGCCATGCATGAATGTGCAGCTCTGTGATTGTGTGTTAGGTGTATGAGTGTTTGGGCAGTGGAATATACAATATGAATGTGTGTTTACGTAGGCGGGATGCTTGTACATGTGTGTATTTCATGTGTGTATTTGTGTACATACCGTCCGTCTGAGCAGTTAACATGTCGACTCTCTGCATATCCATGTGTGTAGGGCTGAGTATTATTTGAAATGTTTTGATATTAGTGCCGATGCGATACCTTGGTTCCAGTCCTGATACCAAAACAATACTTTGTTCAATACCTTATTTTGAGGAATATAAACAAAGAACAAGCAAATAAGTGGAGAATGTTTTGTTAACTCAAGTCAAGAATGAACTGTCAAGCTCAACTTTTTAGCCAACACGGACGAGAACATTTGCGATTCCAAGGCAACTGAGCAAACTTAATCTGCTGATGGAGACCGTGTGATACTGTTGAAAGCTGTAGAACAAGCGAGTAAGTGGCCATTGAGTGGAGATTTGTTTTGTCAAGTAGCAAAATTAAATTAATCATTTAAATACACAATTGCCTGATCAGAAAATAGTTTTGTGCTACAGACACATTTCAGCCGGTACCAAAAAAGTTCAATATCCAGCTCTACCTCTGTGTGTTAAAACCCAAACTGCACATCCCGTTATCGACGCACTTTCAGCCAACCTCAGAAACACTCTCCCATAATAGCAGGTTTATTGAGTAAACTCTGCCTTCTTCTTAATTTTTATGGAGGTGCTTTTGTGTTTGCGTACTTCAGGCTGTGCATGCATGAGTGGGAGAGCCAGGTACACAGCCGGGGTGTTTTCTTCCACTCTCCGCGTACAGAAGAGAAGAGAGAGGGGGTTGCTGCTGGGCTACGAGCGGATGAGGAAAGGGATATAAATAAATTAATGGGAGGGAGAGTATGAAAGGACATAGAGGATGAAGGAGGCTAAATTGGACACAAGAAAGCTTCTTGCCTTCTGATACAGTGGCCTCCTGCTGTGTGTGAATGTGTGCACAAAGCGTTTCTTCCACTCGTGCTTCAGATACACGAACAGTTTCTTCACCATTTTCATCCAGTCATATATACACACACGCAGGCATTCATACACAGTGCCACCATCAGCACCCTGAGAGGGTTGGTGAGCTGACAGAGACACCATCTGTCTTTCTAATCAAACAGGAATAGAACGCAGCAAGAGTGGATTAACACCTTTCTCAGCTGTGTGTGTATGCAGAGATCCAGACTGTATACCTGTTGTTATCTTACAATGACAAACACTTTCTTCCCCAGATTCAGCCTCATTAATGATGCTTGTTTTGTTTTTTATCTATATTGGCTTATAATGATGAGATTAACAGCTGTATGTCATCTTTTTTCTTTTTTCACTCCACTAACACAGCTGCTGTAGTCACAAGGCAACACCTTAATACAGACATCCAAATGGCTTCAAGCTCATAATTTAGCAGGTCCAGTCAGGGTGCATGCAGTGTCCCTGAAGGGAACCACTGCTGCATGTGACATAGTTAATGTCAGAATAATGTGAAACTTTATTGATCCCTGCAGGGAAATTCTTGTGGTTCGTCTCCATCAGGGACATCTGAGCCCAGTGTCAGCCACAGCTCTGCACAGTGGAACTGGGATGGATTAATTTACTGACTTTTTCAAGGACATTTCAGCAGGGCAGATGTTAGCTGACACAACTGAACACTACTCGACTAGATGCTGATGATGTGTTCCTATCACTTTCCTCATCACTAATTGGGTATTAATTCCCCATTATTCAAGTTCAGGCAAACCAGTATCTAGGGATAAAAATACATTAATGTTGGTTGTGTTTTGCGCTCTGTTTTGCCTTTGTTCGTCTTTGTCTCAGTTTATATAATAATTTATCAACCTCAATTTTATGAGAAGATTCACTAAACTGTACCTATAAAGTATATAATAAACTACAATAACGTACAATTAACGATACTCTTTTTGAGTGTTTAGCATGATTTTTTTTCTGAAAAAAAAACAAAACAAAATTAAGTTTGCTGAATATGCCAGCATTCATACTAAAATTGCTCAATTTTGGAATGTGGTTTTGATGGACGTGATTGTCCCACTATGCTGTGCAACAGAAATGAAGGCAGATGGTGGTGCTACAGCTCCAGGCAAAACTCAGAAAAAAGCAAACTAATAAATCACAAAAATACATTACTTTTTTTACCAGCTATTTATAAAGTTTTCAAATTTGAAAATGGGGGGGGGTGTGAAGTTTTCATTTGATTTACAGTATCTTCACATTCTTCACAAAACCTGTTGGATCTCATTTCTAGCCGACAACCGTCAATTTTGTCGGCTGAAATGACAACTCTCACTGGCAGACTTAATACCTGTTAGCTAGGTAATTAAGCTAATGTTAACTGCTCTTTTAATCTTACCACCTGACATGTTTTCAAAGGAGAATCTTGTAAAAGGGTCTTAAATATGCACTTGATGGCTACATCCATGATATTGTACTAAAAGACTGAGGCTAAACCTGCATGTCCCAGGCAAAAAGTCAACATCCTCACCAGTTGATGTTCTATGTACATAAAGAAAACTGCATTGCTCTTGCATTGCAGTGAAGAGCTAGTCAGACCTAGTATAATAAGTATGATAAGGAAAAACATATGATCAGTTATTTCTTTGCTTACCTTACATACTTAAAGTAAGTTTTCACATTGCAAGGGAAAGGGCATTTAGGATGAGGACTTTAGCAAATATGACGCTATCTTGTGTAACGTTTGCTAGTGTTGCTAGACTGTAAAGTTTCCATAATCCAATAAAGAGAAGGAGCTGCTAACGTTAGCTTAAACTCTGATAGCATTCAGGACCGGTTTCGACACAGTGGGTGTGCTAAGCTTGACTGGGGCTTTTTTTTTTAACATAACCTGTAACTAAACTAACAAAATAATAAATAATGCTCAGCTACTACTGTAGGTAGTAAGCTAGTTTGCCACACATGCTAACAATCTGCAGTATATTAGAGCACATAAACGCACCGTCAGCCCATTCCTTACACTTTTATATGAAAAGGCTAAAAAACACACACACCACTCCAAACTCTCTAAATAACAATTATTGCTATTACTACAGCCCCATTCACAATGCTTCAACATGTGGAGAAATCCAAATCTTACTGTTGCTAAGCTATGATTGAAAAATCGCCATTCGGGGGAGGATGTTTAGTAAACAGTCATTTTGTGTCACAAAATAGTTCCACATCAAATTGTTTAAGGGCAGACAGGAGTCCTGTCATGTGTGTGTATATGTGCGTGTTCCCCATCAAACATTAATGAGGTCTGCAGCCGAAGTTGCAGTGAATGGGGAAGGTTAACTCCATGTGACATTTCCATGTTGGCTGATCTGCATGTCGCTGAACAGCAGTCCAGGTCGTATAAAACACGATGTGACTGTGGTTGGACAACACGAGTCCTTTATGTAAAACATCATCTGATTGGCGGGTGGAGCGTGACATCATATGGGCTGGGGAATGTGTTCAGCGACATGTCGTAGAAAGAAAGAAATGAAACCTGACAATGTGACGTGATTGGTTATGGACTGAATTGTACAAACCACTCTGGAACCATTTGGAACCAACCAATTGGAAATATTTTATCACCTCACTTGCCCTTCTGGCTCTTTAAAATTCAATCAGCCTGTAATAAGGTGACATTTGCCGGCCGCAGGTCACGTAAATGTCACATGTTGATTCAGCAACAACCTGGGAAGTGTGCTGCGAGTTGTTTTGGTTAGAGGAAATCAAATTAGATACAAGTTACAGTATTTGGTGCAGGTAATAAGATCCTTCTTCTTTCTTTTAGATCATTGTCCTGTGGAACTGTGACAAGCCTCTCCCTGCTAAGCACCGCTGGCCTGCCACCTCAGTGCCCGTCATCGTCATCGAGGGAGAAAATAAGGTGAGCCTGAACACACACACTCCTCCTCTCAGTTACCTTAAAGGTGTGATTGCTATCATTTCTAATTACGTAGCTCATCTTATGCATATCCTCAAACTGTAAAGCTACTGTATCTTGGCATTTTATTAAGTCTGAGAGTTTCTGGGTGTTAATGAGTTTCGATTTGTGCTCCACTGATTTCATTAAAGGACAGTTTGTGTGGTTTTAATTAAAGCTCAGTAATGGGAATAATATACATTGGGTGGGGGGGCATGGCTGAGAGGCTAATGCATATTGTTAGGAAAGATAAGGAGGTAATAAAGTGTAAATGCATAGTAGCATTTATTTATTTTTAATGTATTGCTGTTTATTCTTGACTTTAATCACAAATAAATATCTAATTAACTGAAGGAAGTGACAAAAACTCTCTGGAGAAATAAGTTACAGTTGAGTTGCAATATACACAATAAATACATGTCCAGAAAACAAAACTCAAGATCTTCACATCTATGCAGCCATTTAAAACTCATAATTACAAAATCTATATTTAAATCTATGTTTTCTTAGGGATGCAACTAAAGATTATTTTCATCATGTGCTGATTATTTTCTCGATGGATCGTTTAATTGTTTGGTCTATAAAATGGAAATAGAAAAAAATTGCATGTTTTGTTTGACTAACAATATATATTTGGTTTACAATCATATAAAACAGAGAAAACAAATCGTCATATTTGACAAGTTGAAATCAGAGAATTTTGCCTTTTTTAGTGTGTGAAATGACTGAAACGATTACGCAATTATCTTAACTATCTTGATACTTGACAATGAATTTTGTGTTCATTAACTAATTGATTAATCAACTACTCCTTTCAGCTCTAATGTTATTATTTCTTTCTTAACACATCTTTTTACATAACATTTTCAAGTACACGTGAGAAAAAGGTTTAAATATGACTCAGAGCTTTAAAAACAAAATGAAATGTGCATTAAAAAAATGTTTTTATGTGTGGGCATCAATTTTCTCAGCATGTCAGTTTAGAGATGTCTTGTTTTTTGTCTGTTCTTATGACTGACACTGTAATAAGAGACACATTTTTTCCCATGTTGTTTTTTAACAAGTTAACCCTCCAGCCAAACATAACCCAGAGCCCTGAGCCATGAGCATACCTCAGTGGCATTTATTATGACAACCCTATTAGGCTTTTATGCTGAAAACTCTGCCCTGTTGTTTATGTTGACCTCCCTGTGACCTCTTCTTGTCAAAGTCAAAGGTCAGACGTGGACACACAGGGTGATATTTACAGATCCGAGCTCAGTTTTACACTTTCCAAGCTCTCTGGTTGCTCATCTGTATTCCGAGATGTCAGACTCATCCGAGATGCTGTCTTCTCTCCCCTCCCGCTCGTGAGGACTTAACTTCACCTGCCAATCAGAGGAAGTGGTTTTCACATCAGTGTCAGTCACTCGGCGGTAGGCTGGGTTTATGGTTTGCGTCTCCCCGTGGCTCTGAGTGGTTTCTCCCAAGCTGTCAATCACAGCGGGAGGGCTCCGTGTGTAGCTGTGTGTCCGTGAAAAGCGAGCAGAACAGGCTTAGCATACTGCCGTTTTTTTTGTGTGTGTGTGTGTGCCAGGCAGCCTGTTGTGGTTGTGGCGGGTTCTGTGTTTACCGTGGCGAGCCAAGCTGTGTTCCTCCACCGCACAGAGGGAGACAGAGAGAGAGAACCTTCATCCCTTTCGCCTTTTTTCCTGCCACTTTCTTGCTTATCCCCTCTCTCTTTCATTCCCTTCCTCACTCATAGATCTTATCTTTTTCCCTCTTCTTCATTTCTCTTCCTCTCATCTTCTTTTTGCTTCTATCACTGCATCATTCTCTCCTTTCTTCTCTTCATTTGCTTGTTTTCCTCAGGACTGGAGCCAGAATTTTAGAAATACTGAGTTCATGAGTCTATTTTTTTAAATGATTTAGACGTCTCATATTTTATTTTTTCAGTCAACGGTTCAATTTTATTTTCTATAAATTTTATTTCCAAACATGAAGGCCTAAATTCTGATTCAAAGCTTCCACACTGCCAGCTAACTCCTTTATGTATTTATTTATTTATTTATTTATTTATTGTTAACCTAAAAGAAGTAAAATTTAAATATATTGAATCTAAAATAATCTAAAAATACCAGAAGAATCCCAAATAAATTTCAATTTTACATAAAGCATTTCAAACGCTTGTTGCCAAAAGTAAAAATTAGCCTGGATTAGCTATTGTTGCTAACAGCGTGGGGATCTATTTCCAGGGAAACTTACCGGCTAGCCAAACTAGCTGCGTATAAATCTGTACATGCCGGTTTGTTTATGCTGTGGATCGTTATTTAGTGTATGTGCTAGCTAAAGAAGTTGTAGCACACAAGAGAAGATGATTTGTGCCTGCAAGTTTCTGAATTGCAAGAATAGAATGACAAGATACACAACGTACAGTTTTCATCAACTGCCACTACATTGTAAAGCAAGTTGTGGCTAATTGCTCTACAAATTGAGAATAAGACCCAGGTTGAAAAATGGCAGAATTTACTTTCCTTCCTCGTTTATTTTGAGTCACTCCTATGTATACCATCTTGCTGCCATGAATTCTCACTAACGCACTAAATGTGTGTCAATCCGCAGCTGAAAATAGCCCCCAACAAATGCATTATCCACTCCTGTTTGAAGAACGTTTGCTAAAAAACTACAGTGCCCATCTGTTTTTGGAAATTACTGAGCCTTTTTAAAAAATGAAATGATATATTTGTGATCTGTTTTTAAAGTCTTCATGAGCTTGGGGCGGAGTGACACAGACATGGTAGCATTGTTAGTTTTGGACTTTTCATGGGATTTGTTAACAATAAGAAAAACATACGAATAACTTATCCTTCAACATTCCCCTCTTTTCCTCCCTCTGTCCTTCCCTCTGTCATTCTCTCTGTCTCTCTGGCACGGTGGCCAAAAAGCTGGTTTATGACTGTTGATTTAAGCCGTGTGAGAATCCCAGCAGCGCTTAATATGGTTTACAGACACTGGTGGTCCTCCTCTCTCCTTTCACTGTCTCTCTCCTCTGCTGCTGTCCTTTAGAGAGGAGGAGGAATGAGGAAGTGCTGCAGGCAGATTCTTGCTGTAAGAGCTCACGTTCCTGGAGAGCACCAGGAAGCCCCAGGCTAATATGTCGCACTTCTAACATTACAAACCATCTGGGGGTTGGAAACACCAGCCTCTCATCCTCACTTTCTTTCTTTTTCTTTTTTCCATCTCTTTCCCTTTTTGGTGTTTGTCTCGCCGTCACTTTCTCCCCTCCTGTTTGTTTTCTTGTTCTCTCTCCAACTCTTCTTCGCTGGTATTTTCTGTAACATGTTCTGCTGAAAAACAAGCGGAGACCATGGAGCAGAGAGATGGGATTGTTTTGTTTCTCTCTTTACGCCCAGAGGAAATTACAGCAGTAATGATGACACTAGAAATGAGAGGGAGGTACCTCTCACTTCTCATTTTCTCCATCCTTTTCTTCATCTGTAAATACTGTCACTCACACACCTCGGCTCCTCCACCCTGTTAGAATCTGAGCAACAGGCAAAACTTTCAGCTGCTGTTGTTGCCTCTGGAGGGTTTTCGGAGAGAGGAGAAGTAGATGGCACTCGACCGGACCGACATCTGACATCGGCCTCAACTGCTCTGTCAAGGGTCAGTTGTGTGAGGTGGTGTTAGCGGGAAATGGGGAGATGTACATGTAAAATTACGCTCTGGAAATCTGTGTTAGATTAAATAAGCAATTTTAAGACATCACCTTGGTCACTGGGAAACTGTGATGGGCATTTTTCAATATTTTATGACATTTTATACCCTAAATGCTTGGTCGATAATAAAAGTAATCATTAGTTGCAGCACTAGAGTGGATAACAGGCTTTACACAGCTCGACAGTAAAGCCATGTATTCTTTTCTTGGTGTTTGTTGCTTCCTTCGGCTGTAGGAGTGATGAAGACCTGTTGAGAGCGAGGTCACGCTGCTGGCGCGCAGCAGGTAGACAATGCCATGTGTTTATAGAGGAAAGAGGAACACTGACTATTCTTAAATGTAAATGTAATGGCTTTTCAGTGCAGGTGGTGTTTTTAAAGTACAGAGGCCTGACCTTCAGAGCTGTGCTGAATAACTGACTGTGTGTGTGTGTGTGTGTGTGTGTGTGTGTGCGTGTGCATGTATATACTGTGTATCTCGATGTGTTTGTGTGCCTACCATTAAATGCTATGCATTCGTGAGCTGTTTCTTGTTTGTGTGGGAGGTTGTTTTTTGAGTTCGAGCACACATCAAGTTTACAAAACGCACACTCTTCCTCAACGAGAAGCTGCTGTTTCCGAGCGCTTTTCATCACAGCAACAGACCAAAGACTTCCCGTCTAAATATCCTCAAGATGTTGATCTTTCCGTCCACCCACCAGGCCCCGGCCACCATCCCTCTCTCTGCTTCCAGTAAATATTCAAGGACCGTCATGTGTTATACAGTTTGGTTTCATTTGCCGTGAAATATTCATATTCAGTTTTTCTACAGTTGTGGAGAGAAACGGTAAATTTGTGCCATATGTAGGAGTCATGACTCATGCTGTATGTGTCTGCCTGCATTTATGTGTTGTTATTGATTTAAAAGAGAAAGACGACCCTGCAGCAGTAATGGAAACTTGTATCAGCACTCTGTCACTGTTGAAAACAATGGGGAGCAGCATGCAGTAAAGCGTAGGATATTGGCTTTTCTCTTCTTCTCTGTGCGCTGCTGTTTGTTGATGTCTAGGCTTGTTGTCTCCCCTGAATCCCATGAATTTATAAGGAATCATTAAAAATGTATACAGTAGAAAAGAGTTTTTACTCTAAAATTTATCTCAGGGTGAAGCTATAGATTTACCATTGGATCTAATTTTAAACTCGTGAGTTTTGGGTAGTGACGAATTACATGTCAGGGTGGCTGGGCTCATCCTTAAAGCGGCTATAATCAATATTTCTATATATGATGGATCGCTTGACATCTTGTATGTGAAAAGGGTCGCGCGTATTGATGAACTCACAAGGAATTATCACCAGACTCTGTAGTTCATCTCAGCTCTACGGAGTGTTTTTTGCGTCTTTCAGCTCATTGTTTTAGTTTTCTGGCCCTCAATTTTACTGTTTTATTCACTCTCACCGCTTTCATTGCATCGTTTTTGGCAGCTGAGCAAAAGCAGCTCTAAAAACAGACTGTATGCTACCTGCCAGCACCAAACAACAGACAGACACAGGTAGCAACTAGCTGGTAAAAATAGTGGAGCATTTAGCTAAAGAGCCACTTATTTCTCTCAGGGTTTGGTGGAGACCAAAAATAGAGCTAAAAAGAAAGTGAATATTGGACTTATATTCATCAGGTGGACACAAACACAACTCCAAATTAATATTACTGTAATGTTGCTCCGTGTCAACGAGTTGTTGTAAATAGGCCACTGTTTGCTAACAAGTTTGCCATATCAATATTAAAGGTGATAATGTCATTGTTGTGTTTGCAGCTTGTTTGTGCTGTCCTCAAGTGGCCAAAAAAATCAGTCATTGCATGTTTTAAGATAGCAGAATCGCTTCTCTTTCGCGTCCAAAGATACCAGTGGCATCTTGTGGTGGTGGTTTCAGCATCTGATTAGGATGCCTCCTAGTTGCCTTGGCAGACCCAGGACATGCAGTAACCTCAAATCCTTCCTGGGAATGCCTTGAGAATCTCCAGCAGGAGAAGTTCGTTTAGGCTACCTTTTCAGACTGCTGCCACCGCTACCTGGAATCGAATATGCAGCAGAAAATGGATGGATGGATTTATTTAAAAATGATGCCAATTTTGCTCAACGTTTGCTAGCTGAGAAATGAGTTTAGTCAATTTTAAAAAAAAGATTTTAGAAGAAAAGTTATTTGATAAAATTTGGAACAAACGACTCAAAAGACCTGCAATGATTCAGGATGACAGCTATTAATGTTTCCATGGAAACATTCAATGGAAGCTGTCATCTTTGTGAATAAACACCTCCACACTGTTAGTTTGCAAAAATATGCAGTTTAATGAAAAAAGGGGACAACATGTACAAGTTATCAGTCATCCGACCATAAACGTTTTTACTCTCTTTACTCCTTTTTCAGACATTTTCCACAGCTTTCAGATCTACATTTGCTCCGTCAGCCTTTTTAATGTGTTCCAGGCAACCGAATGATCACAAATGAATGCAGTTTGAAGAGGAGAATCCAACTGTTCTCATTCTAATCATGTGGTTTTAACCCTTTGTGCTCTGTGTTTCCCCTTGCAGGTGATGAGCAGTCGTTTCTTGCCCTACGAGACGATAGTGACCGATGCTGTCCTCAGCCTGGATGAAGACACAGTGCTGTCCACCACAGAGGTATCTTGTAATATAAGAAAATAGACTAGAATAGAAAACTCTCCTCTTTTTATCTCCCTCTTCTCTGTCCTGATTGTCTGGTCCTCTTGAGACAAAACAAAGTTGCAAACTCACTCTATGTCCCAAATGCAACTCTCTGATTGCATTTTCTCTCGATTTTTTATCTCTCTTTCTGTTTGCCCCTGGTGTTTTCAAGTTATCGCTCTGCAGCTCGGTTCTTATATCGCTTAAACTACTCTAACTTTTACTCCCAGTGCCTTAATTTTTCTTTGTCTCTCTGCCTCTATTTCCTTCTCTCTCTCCTTTTCTTCTATCTCATGTTTTGGCGCTTGTAATCCCGAATCCCCTATTCAACAGCAGAACTGTTGTGGGCATTTTTGTTCCACATGCTGTCTGGACTGTTCCTGCTTTTCCCGGGGACACGTTTTGGCGCAGCACCATGGGAAGCCAGATGCTGCTTTGAGCAGTGTAGAATTAGATCTCATAAAGGCTGTTTGTGCGGAGGATCAAGATGGCAAGGCAAAGCTGGCATTGAAGCGAAAATCCATCCCAAAAAACCGAATCGACCCACGTTTCTCCCAGACAGTTGGATCACGAACACAAACAATTTCTAGAGCCCAGGGAACATCAATGCCAGTGCAAGTTAAAAAAGAAATTTAGGCTAAAATACCATCACAGATTTCTGAGTCAGCCCAGTCGCCAGAATAAAATGTAGCCATTTTACGTTTTTGCAAACCACAGATACGTTGAATGTCTACGCTTTGATATGTAAAATCATATCAACATTTCTACAATACCTATTAATTGCAAAGAAACGTAGTTCAGATAGTTGTAGCCATTTTTTTGGAGACAAAACCGGGTATTTTAACCCATCTTTCAACCCATTTTCTTAACCCTTACCAGGTGGTTTTTGTGCCTAAACATAACCACACCTTAACCACAGCGTTTGAAACATAGAGATTCAACAAATCCATGGTTCGTAGAAACGTAAAATTGTAAAATTTTATTCTGGCGATTGGGTTGCTCAATATCTATCTGCCCCTCACATCATATAAAACCTTTAACTTCACAGCATAAAAGTGCCATGAGTGGCATTTTTGAATGTTTGGCCTCTAAACAAGAACAAAATCCTCCTTTTGTTCTTCCTCCTCAGTTCTTCTGAATGATTTTCCATGTGTTTTATAAACCAACATGCTGGTTTTTCCAGCAATTCTTGCTTTCGATATGACTCACATGGTTCAACCATGGAAATATTTTTTTGCATGTGACTATAATGCCATTCTACTAACTGTCTCTTGCATTGAAAGCAAGAGCCAAAGAGAGTCAGAGCTCTTCTTTTCCTTCGGGACTTGCTTGTATGCACAAATTGCTGGCAGGAAGAGAAGAAAAAAATCATGTGAACTGTGTTCATTAATATAAGTACTCTCTCTCAGTTTAGTATAATGTGGTAATATGTGGTGTAATGTAGAGCGATCTGTTTGTGGAGCTGTTGAGGCCTTTTTGATGTTTTCATCTAATTATTTGATTAAATGCTTTGATCGCTGCCACAGAAGTCGGCTGCAGGCAGCTGCTTAGGAAAGACTACTTTGTGTTTGATGAGGTTTTGCCTCTGTTGTATTTTCACTACAGTGTGTTTGATTGTGCGCTTCCTCTGTTAGTTCTCCCTGTAGTCTCTTTCTTTCCCTCTTTGTCTTTTTTCTTGCACAATATATACTAAGTAAGTAAGTAGATAGTTTTTCAACATCAGAAAAATGTATCTCACCTGAATTTCTCAACATTTCAAGAAAATAGTTGCAGAATACCTTCAGTAATACTCTGCTGTCAGTTTTTTGTTTGCATTTTTCAAATTGTGTTGTTATTAATGGTTAATAAATAATTTACTAATGCTTTGTATATCAGATATAAGCCATTAATAAGGCATGGCAAGTTTATTTGTATAGCACATTTCAACAAGGCAATTCAAAGTGCTTTACATAAAACATAAAGCAACATAGGGCAATATAAAAAGACATTGAAAAACACTTAAGAGTTAAATAGAAAATAAAAACAAGATAAAATGGGAGAGTAAAGGTTACAGTGCAGTGTAAGAAATGAATCATTATTTGATTTAATAAAAGGCAGCGGCAAGCAGAAAAGTCTTCAGTTTTGATTTAAAAGAACTGAGAGTTGCAGCAGACCTGCAATTTTCTGGGAGTTTGTTCCAATTATATGGTGCATAGAAACTGAACGCTGCTTCTCCATGTTTAGTTTTGACTCTGGGGACAGAAAGCAGACCTGTCCCAGATGACCTGAGAGGTCTGGATGGTTCATAGCGTAGCAGAAGATCAGAAACGTACTTTGGCCCTAAACCATTCAGTGCTTTATAAACCAACAGTAGTATTTTGAAATCAATTCTTTGACTGACAGGAATCCAGGGTAAAGGGCAACTTTTGGGTTGCCAGGTTGTGAAAAATCCCTCTGTCTGGTGTTTATCCTTTCTATTTGGTAATGATGCAGTTATAAATGTTGGCAATCCATTTATAAATGCTTAAAAGTATCACCCTTTCTAATAAGCCATCAAGTCTAGAGCTATCAATGTTAATAAGTTGTTTTTAGTGGTCTGTTAGAGCAATATTCCCAACCACTTCTTGGAAAGATTGTAGAGCAGCTCAACTAATTTGAGTAATAGTTATCTAAAAGTAATGGATAAACAGTTGAATTAAATGATGGGGCTATGTCAGACAAAATAGGTTTGTAACTGCTGCACTATAATGTCCACCTGATGAACTAAAGAACTATCGAAAAAGATAGTGTGATCCTCCTTCAGCAGGAGACCATCTAAAGGGATTTTTCACAACCTGGCAACTTTTGGGTTGCCAGGTTAATTGCTTATAACTGATATAAAGCATTAGTAAATTAGTTATTAAGCATGAATAAATTTGTCACAACTTATAAAGGGTGAATTATTAGGAGGTGGTACCCATTATGCATATACTAAATGTTCTGTATGATAATGTGTTAAATCTGCATTTCTGTCTGTCCAGGTGGACTTTGCCTTCACCGTCTGGCAGAGTTTTCCAGAGCGAATCGTAGGTTACCCCGCTCGTAGTCACTTCTGGGACAGCAACAAGGAGCGTTGGGGCTACACATCCAAATGGACCAACGATTATTCGATGGTGCTGACTGGGGCCGCCATCTACCACAGGTACAGTAGACACTTCACATTGTCGTCTTCTGATCTCTAAAACGTGGTTCCAGTACAGCTGTTTACCTGCAAGTGAGGCAGTTTTCACTGTTTCTCTCTGCTCTGCTGTTTTCTTTCGTGCTCTTTACTTCTGTTCTGTTCCCCTTCTGTTATACAGGGATCACAGCTTTGCTCTGCTCTGCTCTCCAGTGTTCAGTTGTTTTTCTTTTGATACAACACTTTGATGCAGCGATCTGTAGATTATGAAAGTAGGTGTGACGTTCGGTGTAGTACAGCCTCAGGAAACCAGTGTTTTGACACTGGGTATGTCAATTTGTCTGCTACACAGTGTTCCATAGTTCCTGCATTTAGTCATACTACAGCCCTGTCAGCTTTAATATGGCTTCACTCAGCTGTGATGGGAGCAGTCCATTAAGCTGAAGTCAGCCAATCTCTGCAGCCAAACGCTTAATCACTTTTAATAAGTCAGTCGTTCAATCCATCCAGGAACTTGAGCAATCAGTCTGTTGATGAATTTGGAATTCTACCCAAAGGCTTCAACTTGGAACGTAAATGTGTCTAAAAATTTAAATTTAAATGAAGTTGTCCACACAGTTCTTTCTTACATACACTGCTCTTCAGCCATCTTTAAAGGTCCAAAATTGTGGGATTATTCACCTTCACAGTGATCTTTTCAGGCATTAATCCAAAAACATTCATCATTCTCATCATTTTCAGCATTGTGCGCAGACACAATGTATGTTGGTAAATCAATATACACTTTAATGTGTGCAATTGGGAAAAGTGTAAAGGAAATGAAGAAAAAAACCCTGAGATGAAATCAGACCACATGATTTTTGATCATAGATGTGTAGTTTTTACAATGTTTTGAAAAGAGCCCATACAAACAATTGTACATCAACAAACTTTACCTGGAAGTCATCCTTCAGTATTCATTTTCAATTTAAATGCTTTCACCTTTTGTGTTAGGTTTTAATCCACATAGCGTTTGTTTGACGGCCCTTGGCCACATATACACACAAAATGTATTTGAATTTTTGGATGAATGCACATTGACTCCTTTTTGAGAAAGAAACCCTTTAATTTATCCCCACAAAGACATAAAACCTGCCATAACTGATTTTTTTCTTTGGCAACTTGTGGACAACAGGAACAAGTTGTGAACACAACATTGATATATCATCACCTTTTAAGTTGATAAGGCGAACTTGTTAGCAAACAGCTGCTTATTTGCACATCCAGCAGTTACGGAGCAACATTATTATTCATTTGGAGCCGTGTTTCTGGCCAACTGGCAAATGTAACTCACTTTCTTTTAGCTCTGTTTTTGTTCTCTGTCTGTCTGCTGTTGGGGCTGGACAGGTAGTGTACAGTGTTTTTTTTTTTTTTTTTTTTAGAGCTTTTCACTGTAAACAGCTGCCTTCTGTGGCCGAAAACAACGCTATGAGAGCAGTGACAGTAAACCAAAACAGAAAAGTTGTGGGCTGGACTGCTAAACAATGAGCTAAAACATGCTATAAAGCCGAGGGGAACTGCGGATTCGGGGGATAATTCGGGGGATAATTCTATGTACGTAGCAGCAACCTCTTTCACGCTGTCACATTGTCATTCATACATTGTTATAAAAAAAACAAATCAACCATAGCTGCTTTAACATGCATTTTGGCAAAAGCATGTTTCAGCTCTCTCGGGTAAATGTCTTACTAAAGGACACATGGCTGCTGTTGGGAAGACAGACCATTCTCACCCACCCAGATCAGTTCCCTCTTCTTATTCTAACTCCTCTCTGTCCTCTCCTGCAGGTATTACCACTACCTGTACACCAACTACTTACCCACAAGTCTGAAGAGCATGGTGGACCAGCTGGCCAACTGTGAGGACATCCTGATGAACATCCTGGTCTCTGCTGTCACCAAGCTGCCGCCCATCAAGGTCACGCAGAAGAAACAGTACAAGGAGACCATGATGGGACAGGTAAGAGTGTATTGACACCCTTTTCATGACTGGATCCATGTCATTTGTTTATTTATTATGGGATTTTTTTTTAACTTAGATGACTCATTAGCATATAGTTCTTTTTGAAAGAGCTGTTACACCAAAACAGGACAGCTGCCATTTGAGAGAGTTGGTTTGCATTAAAGAAAAACTCTTTACAGGATATGACTGAACTAGTAACAGTCTTACAACCTTGGATTTGAAACAGACTTATTATATAATCCACTTTGATTTTTGTCCTCCTTTTTATAAATCGTGATTCATGCTGAAGCCAGTGTTGTTTTCTTCCCATCGTGTGTGTGTCATGGCCTTTCAGCTGGAGCGAACTCTTACTGCTTTATGAACAGCATGAATTATTCTCTTAAAATGCTTTGGTACGACCCAGGGGTAAACAGGACAAGTCACTTACAGCGGAGAGACAAAAGCACAGAAAGGAGTCGTGTCAGTGCTTTACGTCATGGTTTCTAGTTGGGTTCCAGTCTCCCAAATATAGAATATCATTCAGCTAATGATTTATTGAGAAACATTAATGTCAGTCGTCATTCAGTAATGGTTTTCTCTTGTCAGTGTCTGAAGTCGTTACTATGATTGAATGAAAAAATGCATTTGATTGTTATTGTCAGTCTTTTTGATGTAATGAGACTCTTTCGTCTGGTGTACTCCCACATCCCTTCATCGACACCACCTGTCACATTCCAAATAAGTTCATTACAATTAATTTCTAAATGGATCTAAAGCAGTACAACATAGTGGACATTGTTAAAATATTTTTTTGTACAACTGAAATTGCCAATGTTTAGGTTGATTACCTGTTTTTTTTGTCAGTTACTTTAAGCAAATTATTTCAACTGTTTATCTATTACTTTTAGCTAATTATTCCAGTTGTTTATCCATCACTTTTATCCAATTATGTCAACTGTTCATCCATTACTTTTAGCTAATTATGTCAACTTTTTATCCATCACTTTGAGTAATTTTGAATACTTTGAATAATTATTTCAACAGTTTATCTTACTGGTTATTGTGACAAAACATTTTCTAAAGATCAGCAACACACCAATTTGTAATCCTACTTGGATGTTTATTTTCCTCCTAAACACAAATTTGTGGAATTTCCATTTTTTCAAATTAATTGAGCTACTCCACAATCTCTCCACGTACCCCCAAGCAATAGCAGAAGTAACACCTGGGGTACAAGTACCTCTTGGTTGGGAATCACTGATCTAAAGCAATAATGATTCATAACACTGAATCACAGTGATTAATAACACTGATAATGACTCTAAAATTGTTATTTTCTTCATTCCCACCAGTCTTCGAGGGCTTCTCGCTGGGCCGATCCGGACCACTTTGCCCAGCGGCAAACCTGCATGAACAAGTTCGCCAGCTGGTTTGGCGCCATGCCGCTGGTCCACTCGCAGATGAGACTGGACCCTGTCCTGTTCAAGGACCAGGTCTCCATTCTCCGCAAGAAATACAGGGACATCGAGAGGCTCTGACAGGACCGGCGCCCCCTCGGGGGAGACCCCACACAGGGGGAGGCACGAGAGAGAGACTCTGTGGAGAGTAGGAGTAGTAGGACTACAGTAGGATGGACAGGGAGCGACACAGCTCTGTCTTCCACTCAGCACATTGCCAATGACCACAACGCCGCTGCTGCCAGGACTTGATGCAGGAAGGGATGAATAGGAAACAAGCAGATGGCGTTTGGATATGAAAAACACAAACAAAAAACGCAAACACAGACCGACAAAGAGGAGTACACAAACTGATGGACATGCCAAACATTACTGTATGTTTTGCAAATGTGCAAACACACAGCACACACTACTGACGACGAGAACTCTTTTTGTACAACATGAACAAGTACGACATTGACTTTCCTGCTCTCTCGGCACATGTGCAGGACTGTAGAAGAGGGAAGGTGTCCATGATCGCAAACCTGGCAACCCCACCCACCATAAATCCTACTGGTCGCCCCTAGCAACCCTTCCCAGTCTGCATCAGGACTTATTCCTGGACTCACTACCGAACCCCTGGTTTATAGCCGAGGAAACCCTGTTCTTTAGTTGATTTGATTTCTGTACAAATCAGCGCTCTGGTATCACTGTTGACCCTTTCTCCTCTCTGAGAGGTTTGAAATCAGAGCGTCATCAGGAAAAGGTAAACAGCAGAGTCCAACCTGTTATTACAGTGGCCTGACAAGGTTTTTATAGCAAAGCAGCCATTATTTCCTGAAGATTCTCAGCTATCGACACACATCCTTGAGCCTGAAGTCTAAAAAACATCCCGTCTGTCCTATCCTTGGCTCATTCCTTGATGTGAGGATATGGCTTTTATAATGGTCTATCTGCTTCCCTGTTATCACTAAGATAAGTTAGAAAAACATCTCGTTTCATATCCCATTTTCCTCTCATACTTGCCACGGCAGTTGTACTTTTCTCATCTTTTTTTTCACTTACTTTCATCATCTTTTATTTCCCTTCAAACTCTCTGTACTTTCACTTTTCTGTGTGTGTGTGTGTGTCTCTGTGTGTTCGTGTGTCCATGTTGTGTGTACAGAGCCTTGAAAAGTTGGCTCACCCAACCATAAGCTCACACAGAGTACACTTTCTCTCCATTGGAATGAGCGAAATGAACATTTCTGGATGAAATGGAGCAGAACGTTGCATTCTAACCCAAACTCGTTTCAACCATGTATTTCTTCCTGCATGGCCTCGGAGCAGCATCCTTACAGGGAGAAATGGAATAAAATTTCAGACCATAGCAGGTCTTTAGTGACCAGTGTCATTTCACACGAGTGCTTATAGAGAGATTTTTAACATTGAGCGCATCAGTGCCATTCTGACATCAGGGTCTGCCTTTAAAATTGTTTATTGCACATCACGTTGCCTACATCAGTTTGAGATGCCTAGATGCTCGTGTTGAAATATTCTAGTCATCAGTCGGATGTGGCTCTCCTGCAGCCATGATTTGTTTTTTTCCCGTGACATATCAGAGGACCTCGGAGCCATTAACTTGACAAAAGGTTTTCTCCTCCATTTGTCAGGCAGAGATACGTTTTTGCTTCAATTAGGTAAACCTTTTTCATTTGGAGTGCTGTTTTATTCCCAAGGGACAAGCTGTTGATGAAACACTCTAACGTTATGGAGCATTGTGTTGTGAAAGCAGTGACCCACGCACATGACCTGCTGGCTAATGCTAGCTTTGGGAGGACAGCCCCCCCCGCCTCACCTTGATTGTGGCCATTACTTGCTGTTGTATCCACATCAAACCGCCTGACATTTCGCTCCTTAAATTACCTTTCTGGTATTGGACAACCAGATGAAAATGCTAAAATAACATGCTATCTCAACCTTTAATTGATCATTTTAAAGATAAAACGGGGCTGCTACACGCTGTCATTAGGTCTGCATGCAGCATGTGGCGGGGAGCACAGGCAGTCCACTCTCACATTCAGTTCGAGACACTTGAATGAAAGCAGCGTGCTTTTAGTGGCCTTCCTGTCAGGCAGGCATTCAGTCATTCATTCTGTCTCAGCCAAAGCTTTTCAGTGTGTTTGTGTTAATCAGTAGCTGACATCAACATCGTCACACATTCAATGACTGTTTTACTTTGAGGTTTTTTTCATTGATTTGTTTTCATTTTGTTCTACAAATATTTAATATTAAATGTATTGTAAAGCCTTTACAGTGTCAACAAAGGTTCATGCTATGAATTGTCATATCCAAATGCTAGTACAGCAAAGCTTCTCTGTTTCAGAGTATCATATGAAACCCGGCAGGACTGTCGTATTTTGTTTTGTTTTCCTCACGTCATTGTTTTGAATATCATTTGTATTTACATTCTGGGTCTTAAAGGTTGGAGTGTTATTTGTTTCCCAGTAGAGATTTATGATCTGTTTTAATGTGGAGTCACAACAGTGAATGTTCACTCATTTGCAGCACGTGATTCTGGGAAAAACATACTCCTCACTGCATCTGGTCCCTATTTCATCTTCAGAGAACCATATTGTTCGAATCCATATCAAGCCTTTTATGTCTGATCGTTTGAATCACTGTTGTTGATCATCTCAAGAAAACCGCGTCCCCCAGCTTTGCAGAAATTTCACACACAAAAAAAATGCGACCCATTTTACATCCCTGCGACTCTCAGCATTGTACATAGGCATATATTTATTTTTTGGAAAGAAAAAACAAAAAACAGACTGTGTACGATTTGAGATAACGTGGCGAGAACCTAAGACTTAAGGGAGTTAATGGTATTTATTCAGTTTATTTTCGACACGCTGTGCACATTAATCCACAAAGACGCCAATATACTGCTCTTATTACGTTTCACTCTGCAGTGGTTTTCCAGGGAAATGTATATCACGCTCTTTCTCATAAAAAAACTCTTTGAGAGTGATGTAACATTTTCAGTCGTAATAGTGGAGTTTTAAAAAAGATTGCATACACTAGTAATCTAGAATTGGATTGGGCCGCACCATCTTGGTTCTCCGCGGGAGTCAAATTGCAAAGTCCCAATAAAGACTACGCCAACTGAAACATGGAAAATAATAAACAGCTGGGTCCCCTGTACCAGATGGAAACATTTTCAGATTGTGTTGGAACACCCCCATGCTTACAATAATGGGTCTGAGGCTCTGATAAAGTTTTTAAAATGCCTCTTTCAAAATTTGGTTTCAGGTCAGATGACTTGGCAGCAGAAACGGCTCCATCTTTCAGTTGGCGTGCTATACAGTACGTCATCGAGTCCAGAGCTCAGTCACAGTATGATGGATGTGATTTAGGCCACCAGGAAAACCTCTGCATCCGCTAAAAGGCCTCTGTCGTGTCTGTCATTTGATCAGGTGGAACATTATGCAAGTTATCATTGTGTGCTTCTAAACAGATGGAAGGTTTACCCAAAATGTGCCAGGCAGTTGGTGTTTATAGTGGCAGCAGCGTGTGTGCTGGAAACTAGTCTGTTCTTGATTTGTGCCTTTTATCAACATGCGAGTTCTTGACATGCCGAGCACTGTCTGTCCAAGTTTTGTTATTTCCAGCAGACAGGCAGCAATAGCACCATATGCAGGGCCCCAACAGCCCTGCCTTCATACACTGGATGAGTCACAGCTTCCATTCTCTTATTATAAACACCCCGTTTTCATCTTTGTGTTTGGGACACCGTTGCTAAGGCGACAACGTTATGACCACATCCTTCTTGGGATTATTTATCAGTGATTGGCTGTGTCACATTACCAATCAGCAGTAAAATCTGTTGATCTGTAAGGACTCGGTCAAGCCCAGCTGTCCTGATGCCTTCTCCTCTCTCCTACCTTGTAATTAACAGAAGACTTTTATAGAGGTCACAAATGAAATAGATAAATGCCAATTTTGTAAGAATGATTTATAAAAAAAATAAACTCATATTTGATGATAAATGCGTCTCGTGCCATTTTTTTCACCATGCTGTGTTAAAATGTTTGCTTTTAAAACAATTGTGATTTGCCTCTCATGACACTTTTGTTTGTTTTCAGGAGTAACATCATGATGAACTAATGTCTAATGCGCGCAAACTACTACTAACTTTTTATCAGCGGAAAACTAGTATCAAAAACTGTCAAGAAGTGAAAACTGGCATTGAATACTGGTCAGATTCATAATTTTGTTTAATTATGCCTTAATTTAAAATCCAAGAGGCTTTACCGATCCTGGATTTTTGAGGCTAATACCAATCAATATTTGAGGGTTAAAAATAATCTAACACATCAACAGATATTCGGGATTATTAAAGAATCGGTTACTGAGAAATGTACAGAGGGGAACATTTTACACTTGAAAAATAAACACTTTTTCTAACTTAACGCAAACATATTTTTGGCATGTCTATACAGTTTCTTGTTACTTATTGGCAGACATATATGCCGATACCTTGTAGACCCCAGTGAGAATAGCTGTTGCACTAGTGACAGCTAATGGGGAACCAAATTACTAAACAAACAATAAAAAAAAAAAACAGTATTGGTCAGGCTTATCAATCAGTCAATCTTTTTTTTTTTTTGCCAATTTTGAGACAATGTAATTTAGACAAAGTCCTGTGTTTAACATTTCTGAACATATGCTTCCTCTGTTAAGTGAAAAAATAGCTTTCGTATAAAAAATTCTCAAAGTATGGTGGTATTGTTTTGGTACTGATACTGAAACTCAGGTATTGAATTAGTATCAATATGTTTCAAACGATAGCCAGCCAACCAAAGTATTACGTGACAGATTGAGGGAAAGTAAGTACAGTAAAAAGTAGATTAAAACCCCTCCAAAAAAATTAGGAGGGAAATTACACGATATTGCATGTGACAGTGTCTGAGGATTCATTTTATCCTGAACAATGACACTGTAGCAACATGATAAGGATATGCTGACATAAGGACTGATGGTTTGCACGTGCTTGCTTTTGTGTGCACATTGTAAACAGAGTGTAACCCTGCACGTTTTTATTCACTTCATCATTTTTGCGACAGAGTGTGTGTGGACAAGTACTCAGCCCCTGACCTCTTCCTCAGCTGAATGAGAACACACTCCATTTGTACAGTAATAATAGTCCTTCAATGCTGCATTGCCCTCAGAGATATAATAACCACCCTTGTATTAGACCACTGAGGAGGGGTTTATTAGTCACTACTCAGAGCATTGATTTTTTTTTTTACACTGCTGAAAGCCTTCTCGCTGCTCCAATGCTGCATCTGTCCTTCTGAGTCTCCCTGAGGACAATAGCCTCATAACACATCGTTGATATGACCCTGGCTTTGCTCTGAATTATTAAACGCACCCATATTAGATACCGATATTCTCATGCATATCCCTGACCTGACAGTGGTACCCTATGTGTGTTTGTGTGTACTCAGATTTTAGCTTGTTTCATGTTGGTATTGAACAAGGTCCTTCGTGAATTCTTCTTTCTCTCTCTTACTCCGTCTTTCTATTCTCATATATAAATCAGGGTTTTTTTGTGTGTTTTAGTGTTTAAGTGTTGGTAAAAATACAAAATGTAAACAGACCAAAGGCTCCCCTTAGTTGTATTAGCTGGCCTCCTATCATAAAAGGGCCCGCATTTATCAAGCATCTCAGAGTAGGAAATCACTCCTAACTGGCCATAAATTCTCAGAGTGACACATGTTTGGTCCTACTTTTGGGCTTCAGAGTAAAAGCATTAAATCAACTTTCCTAACATTGGAATTGACTCCTGTCTCTGCTAATATTTAGGAGAGCTCCAGAGGTGTCCTAACCTGTTAGGAGTTGCCAGGAGATGGTGTTCAGACAGAGAAATGCACACACAGAAGGAGAGATGTTTATTAATGACTATAAGCTTATTAAAATTAAATAATTTTTTGATTGACCTTGTGCAGGATGCAATTGCACGCTCTCTGTCTGCATAAACCGAGATCCTTGAAACCTCACAGCGACAGCTGGAGGAAAAAATGCAGCCCTCTCATTCATTTGAATGGAGCCTGGGAAAATGCAGCTTTGCAACAGCAATGATTTGGATCTGTGACACAACTAACAATTTCTGCTGTAAGAAATGAAACTTTGATCACTCATACAGCTCCTCAGATAATGGTCAGATTGATTTACTTCCAAATCACTCAGCATGAAGTTATGGAAAAACAAGCTACATTCATGGAAATCATGGCTTTATTTATTTAATAATTCATTCATTCGTTTACAATTACCTATGGCTGAGTCATGTTTAAGAGGTATGTTTATATATACTGTGTAGTTCCCAATAGAGCTAGACCGATAAATCAGCCAGGCTGACATGTCGGCTGATATTAGCTCATCTCAGAAATAGCTGTATTGGTATATATGATGACTGATAAGTAACAAGAAATTGCAGTACAAAACTGCCACAATAGATTTGAGGTAATTTAGAAATAGTGTCACCGTTACATTATTTGTCCAATAGAGAAGACTGACAAGTTGACAAGTTTTACACTTTAAGTATATCCTGCTCAGTATGTATCTTTGTCATAACTCTCTTATAAAAATAAAAAATCTGAATGAAGATTGTTGATGTTTAAAAAATTACTATCAGCTGATATATAGTTATCTAATTTTTTAAACTCTCAAATATTGATATCAGTATCAGCCTCAAAAATCCAGTATGGCTCAGGCTATAGTTCTGTAAGGATACATAAGTTAACAGGAGGGGTAGTTGAAAGGTGAATTGGACAGTGGAAGCGAAGATAAATAAATAAAGATAAAAAGATGTGCCCAATGCACAATACATGCAAGATGAGGCACAATTTTAGGCAGTGTAAAATATGTGATTGGATTAAGGCTGATTAGGAAGTATCACGCAGGTGAACCAAATTGTATACTATTTTAAATTGTACATATATTTATTGTTGAAGCTTTGTGAGTGGCTTGCCAGTGTTTACTTACGGCCTATTGAGAATGGCTTACTGGTAAATAATATTATAAGACTTTAAATTAGTTTTGGCATCATATTCTTGCAATTATATGCCTGTTGCCTATTGTATTTATACCTTGGTGTACACAATGGTGCTTTTTTCTGCATTTCGAATGTTGCTACTGTTAAATATTTCAAACTATCAGAGAACTACAACGAGTCATTAAAATGTTTACTTTGCGGCTGAGTGTGTCATGTTTTTAGTCCTAGATTTATTTATAGCGTGATTCCTAGGAGTGATTCTGAGATGCTTGATAAATACGGGCCAGATACAACGATGAACAAAAATCACAGCACAAAATACCGTTGACTTTTTTTGAAAATCACAGCAAGATTTATGGTTCAGCAGAATCCTTAACAAGGCATCATGATGACAGGTCAAGTCCAATCAGAGCAGAGCATTGATGAGTTTACATATTACATCAAATAGAAAAAGCAGATCAATATAGTAAGAATAAGACTCATAATTTTGGCACAGTGTATGTCTTTCTTATTAAAGTTTTTAGGGGTCATATAAAAACTTTTTAAATTTAGGACTTCACACAATTCTAATACTATGAAATCGGCAAGTAAGAGATGTACAGAATTTGAGGATTAAATAGAATATATCAGTGTGTCTCTACAGGCATAAACCCTCTACGAGCTAGTACCTACAAATAGATAAAACATAATATATCAACTCTTCAGATTAATTCAGTCATAATGCTGATTGAAATGTAGAATATCGAGGTAGACAGAATATTTTCTGCCATCGCCCACGCTGATGTCACCAGAACCCTCCCTTATCCCAGTGTTTTATTGGGTGTCTCCTCTCCTCACCTCTCGGTGCAGTCAAGCCCTTTCTTCTTCATTGGTCTTCTCTCGTTTTTCCTTCTATTGTGTCACGTCTTCTTCACAAAATGGTTGATATTGCCAAAGTTCCCATTTCTTCTGTAAAGTGCAGCCTCAGCCAGTCTGTGGTACTCTGTCACACATCCAGTTAACGACCGTATCTTCCTGTCCATTATTTGTAGTAAATGTATGAGTGTGTGAGTGTGTGAGTGAGTGAGTGAGTGAGTGAGTGAGTGAGTGAGTGAGTGAGTGAGTGTGTGTGTGTGTGTGTGTGTGTGTGTTTGTGTGTGTGTGTTTGTGTGTGTGTGTGGGTGGCTCAGCTCCTGACAGCCAGCATGGAGTTGATCTCCCAGATGAGGTTGCGGAGTTGATCCATGATCTGCTTCAGCTGCTGGTTCTTCTGCTTCAGCTTCTGCAGGACAAATGACAACAAGAGAGAAAAATTACACATTTTTAGATGAAAAAAAAAACAACAACAAACATGAATGTCAGAGTGCCTTAGCTACCTAAAAAATAACATTTTTGTCTGCTGAAACAATTTTACATTTCAGATTTAGAATAGATCAAAAGGTTAAACAACTGACAACAACAACTGACAACAACACTTCAACAAACAACAAAGCAATCACATTTCCAGCAGAAAGCAAATAATTCATGGCTTATAGGATATTAAAGTTGCACATAGCACTGGTATTAAAAAGTCCCATGGAGCCAGATTTGAGCTGCTACACTGTACTACTAAACATGTTTTTCCCCATCAGCACTATTTAAGCATCATGTTATCAACACAGCATGAACTTCACACTTCCTCCACCACTGTAAGTCCTTGTAAAATATAATTTACTTAACCACATTATTGAGAAAAACTGATTCCAGATGTAATCTCGCCTCCCCTAATGACCATGCTGTTTTGCTGCTGGCATGAGAAAATGAAATGGGAGGTTTTGCCCAGCAGGAAGTCCTGTGAGAAACACATTTGAATATTGTGTTTTCCTTCCAAGTTATCCTGAAAACAATCTAAACCAAAGTTAATTATGTTAGGGTTGGGACATTGTTTCGAAGTTCTTATGCTTTAAAAGTATTTGAAATTAGAGACTGCTGATTCTTAGGCATATGAGTATCTTAGGAGTATCACAACAAATGACAAACTTGAGTGTGACCAAAAAAAATTCACTTTTTTTCCCTATTGTCAACAACGCCATAAAATAAACCAAAATGTACAATGAATTGATCTTGCTGACAAGTATTGTGTGTGTATCCAAATCCTGATGTAGCTTATTCCTCTGTGCCATAAAGCTCTATTGTTGTCCAAAACTTTCAAAAAAACACATCAGTGTCACACTGTTGCACTCGGTGTCCTGTTCCTTCATTACAATGAACTTGACCACAGTAGTTCATTTTCAGCACCGTCCTGCTGCCATAAATACTCACTAGAGCACCAAATGTGTATTAATCCGCAGCTTGAAATAGTCCCCAACAGATTGCCTCCATTAACTCCTGTTCGAGTAACATCTGCTAAAAACTGCATTGCCCAGCTGTTTAGGAAATTACTGAGCCTATTTTAGATTACGAGTCTACAGCCCTGCTTGTGCTCCATAAGGGTGTACTTGCTGACACAAAAACACAGCAATTTATAATACTCACAGACAGGATGATTGCGAGGTAAATAGTAAAAATACAGCGTTCACATTACAAAGTAATCTAGCAGGAATGTGCACTTGCATGTATTACCCAATGCAGCGCCTTGCCAGATGATGTCACGTTGCGTTGCAACAAAGGTTGTGCCTGGTTCAACTTTTTTGCTGAATAACTCTGCGAGCCCCCTGCTATGGCACCCCCACTGCACCGATGGACAGGCTCCATTCAAATGAATGAGAGGGCTGCATTTTTTTATGTTTAGCAGGTATAATGTTTACCATGTTCACCATCTTAGTTTAGCATGTTAGCATACTAACATTTGCTAATTAGAATTAAAAACAAAGTACAACTGAGGCTGATGGGAATGCCATTAGTTTTTGCAGGTATTTGGTATTATACACAGTATTGGATCCATTAAAAATTTGAAAAGTCAGGGGATCACCAAAGTCATTAGTATTCATTATCTGGAAACCAGGAATGTCTGTGCAAACTTTTATGACAAACCATCCAAAAGTTGTTGAGATATTTCAGTCTGGACCAAAGTGGTGGATCGACTGACCAACACTGCCATACTCACAGCCAAAAATTAAACTATATTTGTGACCTGTTTCTAAAGATCTTCAGTAGGAATGAATGGGCCTGTGGTTTAGTGCCATAGACAGGGCACTTAAGTCAAAGTAGAGAGATGGACTAATGAAGTGTTGGTTTTGTTTTTTCTTGGGAATTGTTGACAATAAGAACAATATAAAATAACACCTGCCTTATCCTTTCACAGTATGTTCAGAGTTTGTATGGGACCAGAATTAATAAAAGTTTGAAAGCCACATTTAACGTCAGGTATTTCTTCCTCCAACATACAACAGAGAAAGTTTTCCCACTTGCCATTGACCTCTCCCCAAATACTGAGTACTTTAGTTGACTTCATCAATCCTAGCCTCTGCTAATCGCTAAACTAACACATCTGGCCTGCTTCAGGGGTGTACAGGTACATCACAGAGGAGCAAACAACCCAATCACCCCGTCAGTCACTGAGGGCTTTGTCCGGTGATTACCTCTAAATGCGCTACCAAGATCTCTAAGTCAACAGCTGCCATGGACTGAAGTACCTCACTGCACAAGCTTTATACATAAACAAATAATGGCTCCCGAGCTGCTGCCGCTGCTGCTGGAGAGTCAGAATAAAAACAGGTACAGCTGCCAAATGTGTGCTGCCTTTGAACAAGTAACTCAGGCAAAACATCTACATCTGAAGGTTCGGGCAAATTTAGCTACAGCAGTAGATCACAGCTACTTGCTCAGCTGCTTTTCTTCTGATAGATAGTCAGAGAGAGAGAGAGGAGGAGAGCTCCTTCACTCAGGAGCTACTGTATCTGCAGTGCAGTGAAATCTATTAAGATTAAATCCATCTCACTCTCTCTGTAACACTCCTTTAGCCATGACTAATTACCAGCCGTTTTTGCAGCGCAGATAACACCTTGAGCAATCGATTTCACACAGCTCTCTTAATATCAACTGTTTAGCTGATTGTCCTTGAAGATATTCCTGAGTGGAACATTTGGAAGCCTTCCAGTCCCTCTCTCTCTGGGGGGCTCTCACTGCTTCTCAAGCTCTCTCACTCGTTTCTCTTTCTCCCTTTTTCTATCTCTCTCCGACTTTCACTTTTATTCTGTGTGTGTGTGTGTGTGTGTGTGTGTACTTCATGTTCGTATATCCTGGTGGGGACTTTATTCTGAATGCACACTAACTCATGGGGACTTGTGTCACCTAGGGACAAAAATTGAGGTCTCCACGGGTAGAGACTGCTTTTTGAGGGTTAAGACTTGGTTTGAGGGTAAGGTGCTGGGGAAAGCATCATGTCAATGACCCCACGTGTGTCTGTGTGTGTGTGTGTGTATTACGTGGGATATGCCTCATTACTCTAACGCGCAAGTCTTGAAATAACTCGGTCATCTACTCTGTGTTAATGAGATGATACCACTAGCGTTTATAATTTCAGTCAAACACTTTTTCAACTGGTCCTTTTTAACAGCCAAACTTTTTTTTTGCATGGAGCTTTAAAAAAAAGAGCTGCAATTACAGATATATTTTTCAGGCGTAAAGAGGTAGATTTAGCTTCAAAGACAAAATTAGCTACTTTTGAATTGAGATTCTTCCACAAAAATCTCCTGTCTGCTTTCTTTGAAACCAGACATGAAATTCCATATTTTTCACAGTGGAAATAAGACTATGGAGGCAGCAAAGCCTTCACGATGCGTTCATTATAAAAGGATCACTGGCATATCTTGATGTATGAATAACAAGACTGCTATTATCACAGAAATGATTCTGCAACCTCAGGGAGCCATAATGCCATTCATAACCTCATAATTAGTGCAGCTTTAATCCTTCACACCTATAAAACAATGTTTGGAAAAAGGGTATATTACAGAGAACAAAGCAAAGAAAAGGTGCTCTAAACCATCTCTTTTTTGTCTGAAGTGCAACACACACACACACACACATACACACACAAACACACCTCTATAGGAATCCAGCTGATGCATTCCTTCATTTCTTGGCCTGCCACTCAACGGCGGGGCCCCACAATAATGTTTTGATGCCTTTTCAATCCACAGTAGGCCTCTTCTGACACACTCTGACACTGCATCAGCCGCGGCAAGGTGGCCAGTCAACAACTCATGAAAGTAAACAAGGAAGCGCTGTCTGAGCTCCTGTCTCCGAAGGCCTCCTGCAAACTGGCAGACTGCCTACCTGTTTCATGTAACCTGGAAATGCTGGCAGACGTTGGCGGATAGGCGGAGGAGAGAGTGGAAAAGCACAGTGACCCGAAATGGAGATTGGCACACACAGAGGAGGTGTAGTGAGATGCAGTAAGCTGAAATATGTGTGTACACGTGTGTCTGAGCATGTGCAGCTGTTTATGGTCTGATATGCATGTCTGTGTGTGAACTTGTAAATTTGAGCGTGAGGGTGTGGCTGCACATGAAAATGTCTTTGTGTGTTTTTATGTGTGTGTGTGTGTGTGTGTGTGTGTGTGTGTGCATCAGTCTGTGTTAGGGAGCACCGTTTCAATCCATTGGATACAGTAGGTATCAGTGTCGTGTATTGGTAAGCTGAATAGGTATTGGCCAAGAGTGGCCGATCAAGTTTCCTGTTTTGCTCGGTTCATTTCCTGCAGTGAGCTAGCATTACTGCTGATTAGGGCTGCAACTAATGAAAATTGGCATTATCGATTAATCCCAATTTCCCAAAATAAATGTCTTTGAGCAACTTATTTTGTCTGACCAACAGTCCAAAACTTAAAAATATTCACATTTACAGTCATAAAACAAAGAAAAGCATCAAATCCTCACATTTTGTTAACAGTAAATGTTTAGCATTTTTCCTTGATGATTACTTTTCTGTCAACTAATCAGTTTAGTCCTATTGCTGATGCTACATCACTTCCTGCATGTGGTTTCACAATCAGTGCATTTTAATATGAAGGCACCAGTAGGCATTTACTGTGAAACTGCAAGTTTTGACAGTGACATTTACGGTTAGCTAACGTTAGCTACGATTTACTCCATATAGTTTTTCTAAAACTAGATTTAGACACTTTCTTAACTTTTTGTTGGGAGGTTGTTTTGAAACATTACATGGAAGTTTTTATTACATGACTTTTAGCAACTGGAGTTAAAAAAAACACTATGGAGGAGCTACATTGTTTAGCAGGTGACCGCGCGCAGGTGAAGCGCTTTATTGAAGAGATGCAGAGACATGTCATTATGTTTAGTGAAGCCTTTTCCTTTACCAATGAGAGTAGCATCGACTCTGATCACAGAAGCTCAGTTCTGTTTGTAAGTTCTGTATCTGTGCACAATAACCCTACAGCTTGAACCATGTGTGTTGCATGTTTTAGACCAGCTAAAAGTGATGGTGTGTCTGTTGATGCGGTCGATGCATTCAAACCTTCTACAAAATATGATTAAAATTTGAACAAGCCTAAAAAAGATGTAGTTGACAATAAAACCTCATGTTATCCTTCACATAGAATTATCTTAATCAGTCCCACACAGAGAGGTTTACAGATTATAAAAAAAGAGCATTGGTATTGGATTAGTACTTGGTGTCGGCCAAAACTCAGAGTTTGGGGAACTGAATCAGTATCAGGGGAGAAAAATCTGTGCATTCATAGTCTGTGTATTCAACAGAATGAAAGTGTGAGTAGCTGTGCAGGTGAGTGTGTGCAATCGGAGAGCCGGAAGAGAAGGTCATGTAAATTAACAGTGTCCAACCGCAGGAAGCTCTTAGGTGCACTTACAGCACATCTGGGTAGAGGACAAGCAAGGGTGAACACAGTCTAGTTGCAAGCAAACAGGGTCTTATAAACAAAAGTCACATGGACTCATAAGTAGTTTGTTTATTGGACAGAGTTTTGGCAACCTCATTTCAAGAGATTAAACATTTTGGCAGTGTTGGGGGGAGTCAAAAACAAATCCGATTCCAGCCCCTGTAACTTCAGCTAAGCCTGATGGATGTGTCAGAGTAGCTGTCTTTGCTGTAATTTACGTCTGATTCATATCCAGTAAGAGCAGATTTAAAAAAAGAAAAAAAGAAAGAAAAAAGTTGTTTATGAACATAGTGTAACTGGAGTCATACTGCAGTTTGACCTTAATGTTTTTAATTTTCCAAGCTTGTGGAACTGCGGGTTATCAGATGTCATCATTCCCAGCTTATATAAAAGTGGAGCTGAAAATCTATCAGCAACAATTTTGATAACTGATTAATCAATGAAGTGAATTTATAAAGCAAAAGTACATTACCTAGTTTCAGCTTTCTTTGTCTTATGTTACAGTAAACTGAATATATTTGGGTCTTGGACTGATGGTCAGACAAAAAGAGCAATCTGAAGACATCACTTTGGGCTTCAGGAAAATGTGATGGACATTTGTCACTATTATATTTTAAAAGAAAACAATCGTCAGATTAATCAATAATAAAAAATAATCTTTAGTTGTCTAAAACACCTTGAGGTTCATGTGAACACATCTTTATAGAGTAGAATGGAATTCATACATTATAGTATATAGTATATATAGCCTAACCTATATTATAACCTAAAAGTAGAGCTGAAACAAAATGTCAATCAATTGACAGAAAATAATAGGCAATAATATGGATAACTGATTAATCATTTAAGTTGTTTAATCAAGCAAAAATAGCAAATATCAACTGGTTCTAGCTTCTCAAAAGTGAAGACTGCTGCTTTTCAGTGTTTTATATTATTTGAAATTGATCTTTAAGTGTTAGACAGTTATTCGGAGAAAAAAGACACTTGAAGATGTCACCTTTGGCTCTGAGAACTTGTGATCAGCATTTTATTAAAAAAATTGACATTTTATGGACTAAACAATTAATGGGGAAAATTATCAATTGACTAATCAATGATAAAAATAACTTAGTTGCAGCCAACCCTATATAAAAGCACAAAAATGTTTCACTGCCCTAACTATAAAATTGCTTTAATTTTATCTGTTACAGTTATTTACCTATTTATTTTTGTTTCTAATTACTTACTTGTATTTCAAATTTCTCTGGAAAGCACTTGACTTGGGATTTAGAAACACAACTTTCTGGGATTCATGCCAGTACTTTATGATTTACTCATGTTCACTTCTACATTTCAGATCTCACTTGTCTTGTTTATTAATAGCTTGAAAAATTGTAGGATGACCATCTTTCACTTTGTTTTCCTATAGGGACACAGCTAGCATTGCTTCAGTAAGCTTCAAAGTCTCACTTCTTCCTTTGTCCTCCACTGTCACTTAGAGAAAAAAGTCCTATACGTCCTCTGAGTCACAGGCTGAGGAGTATAACTCATTAGTATCTGCAGCTTTTATCCTGACAGTATCTGATGCTTTTTTCACCGTCAATTTTAAAACAACCCTATCAGTTTGGATCTCAGTGATAAAATAAGGAAAGATTATCCAGAGATGGGTTGTGCATATCTGAGAAATGATTAGACGTACAAGTGAAGGACAGCAGCTCCATCATTAGCTGAAGCCTTTAAAAACAGAACAATGGGAAAAGGAACGGAGAGCTCTTAGCTAACAGGACAGATGACAGTTTGTTTAAATTACATGGATGAAGGGCTGTTACTCTGTCTCTTCCATCCTTGTCTGCCTTTCTCAGATTCCCTTCAACATGCTCCCTTTTCTCCCTTTCCCTTTCGTCCAAATCAGATCAAAGAAGCTGTCCTCAGTAGAAGGGTGAAAGACAGAAGTGAAAGGGGGAAAAAAGCTGAATTTTTCATCGAAATCGCTTCATTAAAATTCTGCTTCACTGAAACTTTGCCACAAGAGAAGCTCTAACTACAGTATCTCTGTGTGTCATGTAAAAGGCAGATCCTGGCTCGGGCCACCAAGACATTCCCTGACCTGAAATCCATTAGTCACTAAATATATTCATACATTAACATCATAGGCCCATTGGACATTGTTTTTAATTAAAAGTGAAAGGATTTTTGTAACTTCAATACATTACTGCTCAACAGTCGTTCAGTGACGCATCGAATGCAACAACTCAGCAAAACATCGTAATCTGTAAACACTTGGGATTTGTCAAATGTAGGCCATCAAACAACAGGGTGTCTCCAGGCTTATCAAGCTTGATAAGTGTCATCTCTTTATTAATTAATTCTGTTGTATTATCTCCACATTAAAGCTGATCTGGGAGTTTTTTTTGATCCATTAAATATTATAGAAAAATCAAGCTAATCTTGTAATTATATTATTATATGAATAAGATGAGGTATTCATCTGCTTTTTAGCCATTTAACCCCGTTTCATCTACGATTAGAAACATGACCACCACGCTCTCAGAGCACATTAAGAACCCTAGCGTTGCTTTTTGATGAGGGGCTTTGAGATAATGGCGGGGAAGAAACGACTTAGATTAATATATACACACACACACACACACACACACACACACACAGAAGCAGGAGGAGAGCGGAAGAATATAGCAAGTGGAGCGAAAACGTGCCGTCACTCAGGATTCTTCTGCTAATCCGCCCTGTCGCTGGCGACTCAAATCGCAGCTTTGACTCCGACGGATCTGGCTGGGAATTACAAGTGTAAGTGTCTGTGAGTGAGGAGAAGGGATTAGAGAAAGGAGAGGAGACTAGAGGAGATGGAGGACAAAGAATAGGAGGAGGGGGCAGAGGAGAGGAGACTAGAGGAAGAGGAGACAGAGGAAGAAGAAAAGGAGCAGGAGAAAGAGGATAGGAAACAAGACAGAGGAGAGGAGATGGAGGAGGAAGAGGAGGAGGAGAGGAAACAAGACAGAGGAGAGAAGATGGAGGAGGATGGGAAGAGGAGAGGAAACAAGATAGAGGATAAGAAGAGGAGAGGAGGGAGAGAAGAGGAGAGGAGAGGAGATGGATGAGAGGAAGAGGAGAGAGAGAAAAGGGGAGGAAGAGGAGAGTACGGATGAGTTCCAATAGCCAGTTCCATTTTGGATCTGTTTCCAAGTTGGTAAAATACCTGGATTCTTTAAACTCTGCAGCCAATTACTCCCTAATCGAATCTTCAATCACAATCTCTCTTAGATAGTTTACTGACACTACAAGCAAGTAAAAAAAAACTGGTGACATGTAATCAGCAACACAGTTGTTAACAAGACCGACTGAACATGGTGGACTGCCTTAACTTAGACAAATATAATATATATAACTTAGACAAGTGTGGATACATTTCTCCAAAGTCAACGAAACAACTGCCAAATGCAATAACTGCGGGAGGGTACTCACGACAAAGTCCCCTGTTAAAGTCGCTATCTTGAGAAGGATGAGTGCTCCGCCTCAGCCTACCGCCGGTGTTACACTGTATTCTGTGACCTGTCAGATTCTGTGACCTGCAGCAGTGCGATGACGATTCCGCCTTCAGGTAACGTTTAGTGCATCGTGCATGCAGAAAAATCACCAATTTATTAAGTTGATATTTGCAGAATGATAAAGTAGTTTTCTACGGCTTCTGCAGCTGTAGCACAGCCCCCCAGTTAATGAATGTCACAGACCAGTGACAAAATATGTGATAAAAGCCCTACACACTTTCAGCACAGTAGTTGGTTTAGGTATGATGCTGAGGGAAATAAAAGCTAAGATGTCTTAATTACATACATTCACATGGTAGGCCCATTGGAGATTGCTTTGAATAGATTTCTGCAACTTCAATACATCACTGCTCGTGAGTCATTCAGTGACACATCGGATGCAACATCGTAATCGGTATCAAACAAACTGCGTAAAAATGATTCGGAACTGGATTCAAATTTGATAAAATGCTATAAAACACCATCCATACAGGAGAGAGGAAGACATGTGACTGCATCTCCTATATCATCACTGCCAGAGATGAGGCAGGTTGAAACCTCCATCACCATTCACACACTCAAAACCCTCTGCTCTACTTAATAAATGCCTCGCATTACCATAAACAAAATCTTTTTTTCTTTTCGCACGGTTTATAGAGGCTGAAGCAAAACCCCTTGCTGTCCTCAGACAGTGAGATTGTCTTGGCAGAAACACAAGTCAAATTTAATCAAATTCTATGGTTTATAACAAGTGTGACAAAAACTTGGAAAGGATCTTCGGCTATGTGGAAAAGTGCTCTGCCAGAAACCAGCGATCCCCTAAATTATGCAAAAATGAAAAACGTCCTAAAGGAAATGCAACTCCCTATTAGGCAGAAGAATTATCACAAACCAAACTCCAGGAGGCAACATTTTTAGTAATCAGCGTGTCTACAGTGAGAGCTAAGAGAATCCATACTCAATACACTAACCTCTGAAACTACTGTCTCCCTGTCCATACAATACACATACTGGTTTGTATGAGGATCAAATTATCCCTTCCTTAATCACTTTTTAAAATATTTTATATACTATGGAAAAATGCTTCAAGTGATATTTATTTTGGATCACATACATACACACATGATTAAAGTTTAGGGGAATAGATCCGATCCACAATCACAACTGGCTTCAAGATGAAGTCCTCTAGTTTCACGATGTGTGGTACTGTGTGGCAGAGTGGGCTGACGGACAGACCAGCGGTGATAACAACACCAAAAAGGTGGGCCTACTTAAAAATAATGAGCTCCATGGGTTGCCCTCTCGAACCTCATCACAGTTGCAACAACAGGACTTGATTTGTAAAATTTAAGTTCACCTCTGAGATCCATGTATCATCTCAGGCCTTGTACAATAATCCTATAAAATCCTAACAAACATACTCTACGTTCTTTTATGGAGCCTAATTTCTAATGTTGCTATAATATTTCAAAATATTCCGATGATATTTCTCTGTCATCAGTATTGTATTTATACCTCATGACTTTATCCACATGTATCTTGGTTATAATTAACTAAACAGTGAGTTTATTATATTCTTAGGTGCCATGACCGCAACCTTACCTTTTTTTGTCACTTTTTCACATTTTGTCACCTTTTGAACAAGTAATAAATTGAATCGTTTTGCATCTGAAGAACCTCTTCTAAAATTTTTGTCAGTGTGCGGGTATTTTTTTCTATGCAATGGGATTGTGCATCTCAGGTACACTCACCTGACACTACTTCTTGAAAAGCCTGGATTCAAGAGCGCAACTCCTTTCACAATTGTAATTTATTTTATTTCAGCCAGAGAATCTGCATAATACTATAGGGACTGTGCATCTGTACCTCCTAACCAGAGACTCTCCGAATAATGGGGGAGAGTAGACAGAATATTTATAACACACCCCCGTCAGGATCGACAAATGGTGTGTGCCAGCACAAACCATAAACCATCATAACTTTATCAAACAGTCTATCACAGTGAAACTAAAAGGCCCAATACCTTATACATGGCTCCTACTAACTTTTTACATTGGTGGCACCGGTGCACCTAACTTTTTCATTTAGGTGCACCCGTACATCATTTAGGTGCACCCAGTAAGTGTTACCTTTTTTGGGGGGGATAATTTATACAAGGTACAAGGTAGATGTATTTATCACTTTACAACAGAGGGTTGTATAATGAGATTAGAGTTGTATTTCCCTTTATGCTACTTACAAAAACAAACGTTATATACAAACACTATATAGAGCATATGAGTGAATAAATAACAAGTCTTAGTCCTAATATTTGAAAGAATACATTAATACATTACCCTATTTTAATTCTCCACCTTATTTTAGTGTTTACTCACAAACTACTATTTCTAACTTTTTCTTTTCTGTACACACGCACACACCTCTGGTCTCCTGCACACACACCGGCTTGCCCCGCCCTGCCCTTTTCTGTTCCTGCTCTTCAACAGCAGTATGTTTCATAAAGTCGCCGAAAAAACACAACTTGCGTTTTGGACGTTTTCACCTGCGATTCCGTTTTCACAACAGCAGATGAGTGTGTGGAGGAGGAAAATGATCAAAACCAACGTGGCACCGAATGACATCGGCACCAACAGCTTTAACAAAACAACGGCACAAGTAGACCTACATATCATTAAACAGGAGACTCTCTCTCTCTCTGTTTCTCTGCAGAGCATGTGCCATTGTCAGTAGACTGCACCGGAGGTAGAGCGAGGGGAGATTGTCCACTAGTTTATCAGACCTGCTAAATTTCAGGCGCACTAGTGCGACCAATGAAAATGTTTAGTTGCACTTGACAGATTTTTGGTCGCTTGAGCCCTGTTATACATATTGCCTAATTGGTAAAGTCATGGAAATCTTATTATCTCCACACAATGCCACTTTCACATTATGCAGTATAAATAAAATCTGAGAAAAACATTCAGGATCCAAGTGGTGATTATATATGCTCCTGACTGATTCTAGTCAAATATACTTAAACACTGGCAGTAAACCTGGGAGCAAATCAGCTGTCCAAGGTAATACAACATCACATTTATCTGTTCACACTACCTAATATCTGCTGCAGTTGATTCACAGTCAATTATAAATGAATAAATGTGATTTTAGTTCATTGTGAATGCTCCCACGTTGCACTTCAGCATGACATGAGTGCATGTTTGCTAAAAATGTTCCACTAAAGTGAAATGTCACTTGATGGAAAACACACTGCCCTCTCTGAGGAAACTTGTAAAAAGCACAAGTGAGTTGGGGGTAAGTAAGCTGCTTACTGCTCTGTGCCCCGCCTGGGGACCCTGTGACGCTAAGTGGGCCCTGGTTTACCATCTGACAGTATACCCACAGGGAGCCGGGCCAAGCAGCTTTAATTTGCCTGACATCAGTTAAAAAAGCCTTAATTGACTTTATAAACTTTATGGCTTTTTCTCAACGGGAAGGTTTAAGTGCCAGTGTGCTCTGTGTTTGGCATGGGCTTTCCCAGGGGAATGAAGCCCTTTAAAGGGATTTTGAAGGCAGATAAAAGCCTTCTCTTCCAGGGGTGGCAGAAATACAATAGTCGTGTTGTCATCCTTGCATACACCTACCAACGGGGTTCCTTCAATATGTCCTCAGCATTGAGGTGGAAAGCCTGCAGTGTCAGCCGACTGTTACACAACGGTTGCAATCGATTTAGCCTTTTAGAGGTATCTGAGGCTAGGCGCCCCCTCGCTCTCTCCTAAGCACTTGAGTCTCTGCCAGGTAGCCTTATCGATTGCGCTTTCCTTTGTGATTTGGTTCCCAGTTATAATAAATGAGGGGCAAGAAGGTTGGAGTACTGTTGCTTTAAAACCAATGATGGGCAGCAATGCAAGCGACTTAACCATCAGCAAAATTGAACTTCAGAGCAAAATCTAAGGAATACAGCTGTGTTTACTGGGTACGGGATAAGTGACACAGAAAACCAAGAAAATGTCTATTTCACAGCAGAAGTCACAAATTACAGTAATTACCTTTTTCACAGACCTAAGAACATACAACAAGCTCCTGTGCCTGAGTGTATATCTAAGTTCATACTTAGCTCAGGAGAGTGAAAACCAAGGGTTCATTTGTACACAGCTGCAGATCAGCTACAGCAGCGTGAGAACTGATAAGGAGAGATATTCAAATCACAACCTTCTGGGTTTCAAAATGTATTGACTGCATATGCATGATCCCTTACAGCACAGACAAACAGACATACAGTCAAAGCCCTCAGTTACAGGTAGAGTCCAACAAATACGTGATATTTGAAGCCAAAACCATTTCAATATGTGAGAGCAAAAAAAAAGACTAATCTAGTATATGTAGTTGAACAATCAAAGATGACAATAAAATCACTACACTTTGGGGAAATAGTGAAAACTGACTTTTCCCCTGAGGACTATGAGGAAGGCTTGGATAATTGTAGAAATGGATCATCCTCACTGCAAACGACAACAACACCATTTACACCATATACCCCACTGGGTGCCAGTTTGTTGATTTTTCTTTTGTAAAAATATCTTTAAAAGGTCCAGTGTGTAGGACTTAGTGGCATCTAGCGGTGAAATTGCAGTTTGCAACCATTTGAATACTGCTTGCCTCACCCTCCCCTTCCAAGAGTGTAGGAGAACGGTGTACAGTGTCCGCAAAACTCGCAAAAAACGTGAAAGGCCCTATCTAGAGGTAGTGTTTTTGTTTGGTTTGTCCGTTCTGGGCTACTGTAAAAACATGACGGTGCAACATAGCAGCCTCCGTGGAAGGGAACCCACTCCCTCAGTAGATAAAAAAGGCTTATTCTAAGGTAATGAAAAAACAACGATTCATATTGTCCGGTGATTATACACTAATGAAATCATACTAAATATTAGATTCCATTTCTGCCAATACCTCCTACTAAATGTTACACACTGGACCTTTAAATTGTTATAAATTAGAAGAGAAAAATAAGGACAGAAATGCGTGAAAATGCAGCCGTACTATAATTTCTATTTGCATATCTCCAAAACATAACACCAATATAACTGTCTTAAGTTGATATCGGCCAATAATATCAGCCTACAGACATATCGGTGAGGCTCTAGTTACAGGTTCAACTCTACATCAGTCTGCATTAAACAATGTCAAACAGCTGAGGCTTCCTGCTCACTCTGTTTAATTAGAGGTCTTTACTTTTTTGACATCTGCGCTGCTAACTAGCTAGTTTATGGCAGGGACTAAAGAGGAAAGCAGAGCTTAGTTTGAAAATAGCTACAGAGAGTGGCTGCTGCTTGACGGCTTGCTTGGAGGGCTGATTTGTAGACTGGAGCAGATGATGTGGGAGCGTTAATGAGTGTGCATGTATTTGTTTCTGTGTGTTTGTGTGTATTGTAGGTATCATTGTGCATGTTCTGTGCACAATCATACCGTGTGAGCTTGTGTGTGCACGTATGCATGCAAGTGCCGAGAGCTTGAAGCCAGCATTTGCGGAGTGATACCCCGCCGTCTCAATCTCAGAGCAGACAGGATGTCTTTCTTTCATCTCTCTCAGATGTCTGTCAGGAGCTTAAATCATCTAAGGCCAAGCTGAACACCTCCTCTCTCACTCTAAGTAAACATGATACTTCAGGGGTTTTTAATGGGCAATGAAGGGTTCCTATGAGGTTGAAAAAACCTTTGACTTAAATGTTAAATGACGTCAAAAGCATCTTGTGACAATGAGTGATGTGTTCAATTGGTATAAACACTCACAAGCACTTTAAATCAGCTCCCCTATGGCACCTCTCCAACAAAGTAATATTGGTTCTAATTACCTCTATTGCTTTAAGAGTGAAGACAGCGGGGTAGGGGGGAAGAGGAAACGAGACAGGCAGGCAGATTTCTGGAAAGATAAAAGAGAGGTAGCCTAATTCCAATTTAAAGCCTCCAATCCACTCGCAGGAGATGTTGTTTACTGAGTGCAAGGAAGAGTTGAGGTTGAAAAGAGAACAAGCATGTTACTTGTGCTTCAGTCTCGTCAACACTCTAATAGACTCTTCACATACACAAAAAGCAGTTTCTTCTCAGGTTCACATGTAAACATTACTGCCAGCACCTGAGTAAGCAGCTTCCCTCTACAAAAAAAAAGAAGAAAAAAAAAAAAGAATGAAAAGTGATGACAGGGTTTGAAGCAAAAAAACCACAGCAGGCTTTCAGGTGATGTAACGCGCCCTTTGGCAGTCACAGCGCAGATCCTCAATCAGCTCTTGACAACAAACTCTGACCACATCTAAATCTGAAACAAGTGCACCTTATCAGACCATTCACACCCCTTACACAGCATACCAGAAAGCTTGTTGTTGTTTATTCTTTACTCCCAGTTTTCATAATTCTGATATTAGTCTCCATATATAGAATCTCAACTGAGCACCAAATACCTGTTAGCTAACCAGTCCAGCCAATCCTGTGGCATGGTAGTGCGGTCACTTATTTAAAAAAAACAAACTCGTAAACATGTAATTCGTTCAATTCAATTTGAACACAACCCACGTAGCCTAATCCTAAAATGTGTTTTAACAAGAATCAACATTGTTCCATTCATTCATTTGCCTCCATTTGCGTTAGTAAAGATAATTTACTGATAGGGGAACAGTATATGTATTTTAGGAACAACCAACACTGGACACATCATGGCCTGTTGCGCTTACACACTGAGAATTTTGACCACTAATTATGGTGTTGAGCAATGTTTTGATGTGTAGGTTCCAGAATAGTTTGAATGCATTTTACCAGCATCCACAGTGACCTAAATAGACAAACAACAAAATATTTTCCTTTGAATGATATGGAGTTGTTAGGCTGACATTGTTCTGCACCAAAGCTGAGTGTGACACAACTGCACCCAAAAGCAACGGGAGAACTGTTTGGAGAGAGCTAAAGACGCAGAGAAAAAACACGTACAATAAATAATGGGGATGGTTTTCCTCAGTGGACAAAGAAGAAGAAAGAGAAAAGATTTTGCACAGATTCAGAGGTGGCATTGTTTTTACTGGACTAGCGAGTCAAAAGGCGTATGGCTTTGCAACATACTTGTTAAAACTCAAGGACCATGTGTTTAGGTGAGAATCATTGAATTCTAACAAAAGTGTTTGCTTCCACTGAAAACTCCACAAGATACATTTAATTGAAAACAATTCCTTGGCTGAGCGCCACTGCAGATACATACGGTGGTGAGCATGTAACACTGCACCAGTGGAGGTGGTACACAACTGAATAAGACTTGGAGAGAAGCCAGAGAACCCAACCTCCTCCACAGAGATTTGGACTCCAGATTGTGCTGTGAGGAGGAAGACGTGGTATGTTTCAGGCACTCCACAACATCTACTACCACTGCCACCTTAATACAAATCCCTATGTTTCAGCCATTATTTTCCAAGTAGGATTTATATGATACATAAGTAATATCAAGTGTAAAAAATTAGAGAGAAGACTTCATATATGTGGGATTCTGATTGAGTCTACTAACCTGCTAGAAAAATTGCATCTTCTCCCGCATGTATTTGAATCTATTTTAAAAGTTACCGCTGTCCTAGTGTTCAGTATATGTGATCATTTTTGCGTTTTCTTTCAAGCAAACCAGAGACTAAGACAAAGCTTCTTTCCTCAGGCCATCAGGATGCTGAACTCCGTCTTCTAACCTCTGTATAACCTTGGTCTTGTCCTGCACATTGTCTTAAGCAAATCCCTTGCACTGCCCTGCACATTGTGACAAAAGTACATTTTACTTTATTTTTTGTACATATATCTATAATCTTCATATTGAATTCTTATCTTTATGGGGGGGGGGTTAATCCTTTTTCCCTCACTATTCTTGTAGCACAACCTTAGGAACTCGCCACACTGCATTTCACTAGGGCTGCAACTAACAATTATTTTCATTATCAATTAATGTTCTTATTATTTTCTGGATGAATCATCAAAATTAGAATGTTAGAAAATAGTAAAAAAAATCCCCCTCGCAACTTCCTAAAACCTGAGCTGACTCAGCTCTTATATTCATATACTTATATTCAAATTGCTACTTTTGTACGCCCAACAGTCCCAAACCCAAAGATATTGACTTTAATCTCACACAAGACAAAGAAAAGCAGAAAATCCTCACATTTGAGAAGGTGGAACAAGGGAATGTTTGATATTTTTGCTTGAAAAATTACTTAAATGATCGATTATCAAAATAGTTGCTGATTATTTTTGTCAATGTACTAATCGATTAATCGATTATTTGTTCCAGCTCTATATTTCACTAGAAATATTATTTGTGTATTTGTACCTTTGAATCCTTGAATCCTTTCAGAAATGTACAATTTTAAGAGCAGCTGTGTCTTGAAAGTTCAAGAATCCTACAGAAATGTACAGACGGTGGCTTATTTTTTCTTACCTGTGTAAAACTGCCTTGTCATTTATGCTCCCAGTGGATGCCTGATGACCCAAGAGTACTCCAGGCCTCTGCTCCTTTAAAACTAAATTAAAAACATCTCTCTTTACTGGAACCTTTGGTCTTTTACATGAACATACCTCTGTTTGATGTGTATACAAGTCTAAAGCTTGTCTTGATGTGCATTTTACTTATGTGCACAATACAGCAAAAAAAAAGGCCCTCCAACTTACATCACGCCTTCCTTCCTTGTAAACAATAGTCCTGTACACAGCAGCACAGTCAGACAATAGTTTAAAAAAAACTCTGCACCTCTAATTGCTTACATAGCCCTTAAACACTGTAACACAAAGCAGAAATAATTGGGGTTGCACTTGACACTAAACGCAACAAAATACCAGGAAAACACGTATTCTCCAAAAAAACAGCTCTGATTCCTCCCCCGCAAGAGCTTTGCGGCTACACTGCCCCTCTGACCCTGCAAAACAATTAAAAAGCCCTTGGCATACAGAGAGCCTCTAATGGGCCACATATGAGGCTGCTAATAAGACAGAGGTACAGGCACCTGCTGTGCACAGCCTACTAATTCTGGAGCCTGAACATAGAGGTGGAGGATGGGAAGGGAGCGATGGAGGGAAAGAAGGATGGAAGAGAGGGAGAAAGGTATAATGAGGAAGGGAGACAGAAGGGGAGAGGGACTGGAGCAGAGCAGGGGGGTAATGTCTGTGGGAGTGGAAAGAGAGAGAGAGAGACAGAAAGAAGGAGGGAGACAGAGAATCAGAGAGCAAAGCCAGAGAGATGGAAAGAGACAGAGAGAAAGAGCATCTGCCAACCAAGCTGCATCCCTCTCTCCCGGTCTTATTACAGTTAGGAGGTTGCGTTTGTTTATCATCGGGCCTCGGCAGACTCCCTGCCTGCTCTTCAGATAAAACTACCCACCAGTGCCACTGGAATTCATTATACATGCGGAGCCGGCAGCTAGCTAGCACAGGTCTGGAGAGCAGAGAAGAGCAAAGCCAGACAGTGGATGGCTTTTCTATTTGAAATTACAAACATCCCCCTGCTTTTAATTTCTCCCTTTCTCATTTGAATAAAGAGGACAGACACGGTAATTAACAGGGTATTAAAAAAGCAAGGCAGTATGCAGTGAGGGAGGGAGAGGAGGAGGAGGAGGGAGCATGGGAGAAAGAAGCAGCAAAGTGGGAGAGAGAAGCAGCAGAGTGGGAGAGATAGTAACTAAAAGAGGGGAGAGAAAAAGAGGAGCTGTGGAGAATTAATAACAGGCCAGATCTCTCCAAGGCCTCCTTAATGGGCTGTGACAGGAATTTATTCACACTTAGGCTGGTATTAAATCAAACGTGAGGCGAGTGGCAGTGGCAGGCTGCAACGGAGGGGTGGGGCAGGGGGCAGGTGCGGCAGAGAAACGGCGGGGGTCTGCCATGTCGCACAGGTCCAGCATTACCTCCCTCCCTCCAGGGTGGACGGTCATCTCCAAGGCCCTTGGGATAGATAGAAGGATGAAGAGACGGAGCGGGCAAGGGATGTATGAAGAGAACAAACGATGAGTGATGTGCCAATGACAAGACAGCCTGTCCCACGCCCCAGATGGAATGATTATCAAGTAGTCCAGAGAGCCGCTATGAATCATCCTTCCTCCATTCTGCAAAATGCACCGTCACTCAGCCAGACAGCCAGCCAGTCAATCAGTTGGCCAATCAGTCAGTCAGTCAGGCAGTAAGGAGGCTGATTCCCACCGACTTGGACAGCACTTGCTACAGACAGCTGGCGAAAATGGAAGCTGCTCAAAACACAAAGCTCCGTCCAAATTAGCGCTCAGTGAAAAATTCTGCTCGCGAATTATTTGTCATATTCTTTGTTTTCCTTCATTAATTGGCATGTGACCAGTAATGTAGGATATTCATTAGAGCTGTAATTTGTGGTCACTTGGGTGCCACAGAATTCGGTCTGTTTTATTGGAGCAGAAACAGTGTGGATGACTGGGGAGCCTGAATTGATATGCACAATCACATTCTACGGCACCAGAGGTCTGCAGCACAGAGATTGAGCAATCGCAACCCATTAGGCACCAATGAATTATGGCTAATGCATCTTAAACATTTATGCAAACACTCTTGACTTCCACACATGCTCAAATAAACTTCACTTCTTCATATACACTCACATTTGCATAAATTGCAACTCATAACATACTACATGCATGAGAGTGAGCATTGGGACACATACAGTACAAGAGTATTGCATAAAGCCAACCAGGATAATCACATTAATCACATTTACATTCAGGCACATGTACACTGGGGGAATATACGTATTCAAACACACTTAAATTCAAACACATATTGTCAGACACAGCATGCTTTCTAGTAAAGACACTTGTGGAGAGTGATGAGAGTGATGCCCCCCCCCCAAAAAAGCTGGGCAGATTGCATCACCATCCGTCAGCCAGACTCCGACAAACAGCAATTACCCCAATCGACAGATAACGAGAGCAAGGCTATCACTCACAGCCGGGACACCCCATAAAGCAGCCAGGACATTACCATGGAGGAGTCATTTATCTGCCTCTCCCCTAGCCATCCCACGTCCACCACCACTCCACCCCCACTGATCTTTACTTTTACTACCTGTTCAACGCCATGAGCTTGGGGGGTGGCCTTCAGGCTTCAACTGAAAAGAGATAGGATATGGGCCTGGGGTTATGGGGAATGGGATGAAACTGAAGTGACAGCTACCACGAGGGGCAGGGTCACTTCCTTTCTGGCTTAAAATGCAGTTAATTTAAGAAGGCAGCTAGATGGAGTCTTGGGGTAGACTAAAACTGTAGAATAGCATGTCAATAAGTGCGTTTCCATCCACCTGTTATTATGCGCATTTTCAATTTGTACATAAAAAAACCTGAGAGGAAACTCAGAAAATTCGAAAAAAATATCTGTAACTGACTGTAACATTCCTCAATTTAATACATGACACAAACATAAATGTCATATTTCCATCATGTTTTCGACATCATTTTCGTTTGTTCAAGGTTCGACTGAAGCTCTTTTAATTACATAATTTCGTTGCACCCTCTTCTTCTGCAATGGTTTCATGGCACCTGACTAGAGAATTAGCGCCACTAGATGTTTATCTCAATGTGCACAACTCTTAATATTTATATGACAGCAGTGGATGTAAATAATTCAAATTCTGTTAAAACCTGCTAATTAGAGCTGAAAAGTCGATTTTTGATGATCAATTTATTGTTGTTATTGTATTTAAAAAATCAATCGTTCTTGCTTTTCTGGTTTTCTCAGGCTTGATGATAGTACACTGAGGCTCTGAGTTTTAGACTGCTGGTCGGACAAAACAAGCAATTTCAAGAAGTCACCTTGGGCTCTGGGACATTTTTTATATGATAATCGGAGAAAACAATCAGCAGATTAAGCTATAATAAAAATAATCCCTAGTTGCAGCCCTAATGGCAATAGGAAGATCCCCAATTACTCTTCAGCAATCAATAGTGTGTTTCCACAACGAGTTAGAGTCTCACTAGCTAATTTCACTAGTTCTAATGAGTGTCTTGGTGGCATTTTCAAAGGTTATTGTTTTATTAAGGGGATATTAATGCTTCAAGAGATGCATGTGTTTAGGCATGTTTGCTATAATTGACATGTCTCTCAGGGTATCACACAGCAGTGGTGGTGGTGGCTGCCACTTACTGCACCAAATCTCAACTTCACTAAGGCTCCACCTTACTCTGCAAAATTTGGATATTATGGCTATGGTAGCAAGCAGTAAACCAAATATCAGGCTTCAAAATGTCCCTCGGTGACGTCACAGATGCTAAACCAATACCTCTCTACAGTCTATAGCGGAAGCAGGGCTTGTGACAGGGCTGCAGACAAGGATTAAGTAGGGATTGGACAGCATGGACATTTAGGGCTGAGCCAACACTTCTACTTTACATTATTCCCCCTTGTGAGCACAGAACACATACTTCAATGGCTCTCTTCAGATCACTCTCTTCTGTGAAACGGAAACAAGGGTGGTGTCTGTTCCAAGGTAATTTCACTCAGAACAGAGTGTACTAAAATCCCCATCCATGGATTTAAAATCCTATTAACCTGCCATCCTATCACTCTGCCTATCACCCCTTCCCAAGAAGATGCATTACATTTCTGTTCATTATTTACAGCAGTGAGTCAATTTAAATTTTGATAGAAGCCATCTTCTCAAAAAAACTACTTTCTGCTTTTCTAAGGGGAAATATGAGGCTGGCAATCCTAAACCAGTGTGACATATCAGCTGGAGAGTTTGAAGCATGCTTGGACTTATCTTTTCACTTATGCATCAATCTTCACTCTCACTCTCACTCTCTCTCTCTCAGCATCCTGTTACAGAAAGCATCCTATTTTGCCTGCTGAAGCTGAATTCCATCTGTCTTCTGTTATTCCTTTTGAAGACCCTATCAGAATGGGAACAGCTTAAGTCTGACAATCCACAGTTATCTACACATCTATCAATCCATTCTTTCATCAATCTTTTACCTGTCTCTTCTTTCCTGTACATCAATAGGCCCCTGACTCTCTGCTACCACTATACACAGTTTCATTCATTTCAAAAACACCACACGAATGTCTTTTACTTGCATTTTGCTACCTGTTTGTTTCTCTCAGTGTCCCTTCGTCCTTTACCCTCCACTTCACTCACAACACAGCTATCTGTCTGGTCATCCATCCATCTTCAAACACCTTTCCCACCTGAACATCCTTCTCTCCTTTTACTCAACAGAAGCTTTCTTTTCCATCTTTCTGTTCTTCTTTTTTCCCCTCAAATCCTAAATTTTTCATTTATTACGCTCTCGTCCATTTAGCTCTCTTCCAACTCTTTTCTCCCTCTTTTTTTATCTCCCTTCCTCTTTCCTGCCACCTCACCCTCCTCCCAATCATCCCTCTCTCATCCAGAAGTAGCCTTTCTGGCTGAAGTGACTACAGCAGATGTAGCCAGGCCACAAACATCTGCTTCCCCTGTCCCGCTGCATCTCTACTCTGCTGATCAGACTAACCGCTTTAACTCCCCAAAGCTTGTTGTCCTTACTGCCGCCTTAATGTGCAGCTGGGCAGCCTGGGCAAAATCACAGCTAAATATGCTGCAAACACAAGGCATACACTGGATATCTGAGAGCCAGATTGAAAGGCTGTGTTTCTAATAACTTCAACTTCTAGCCTCTGGGTAAATAAGAACAAAATAAATACTGATCATGATAGAAAATTTCCTCATTAAGGAAAGACAATATTCAATATTCTGTCGATAAGTTACATTGCTTGACAAGGTTGATCATATGGCTGAAAGCACGATCTTCCCAAAATAGGCACAGAGGGTTTAGCTGAAGACACCACATGCTAATGTTTTGGTATCAAAAGTCAGATAGTTAGACTGGATTTAACTACCTTAAATGTAAAGAGCTGTTGTGGATAATTTGGTTACTTAAAGCCTCATTTGAGACAATCCCAACTGGGTATAGGTTACTTAAAGTCTGACACAAAATAAATAGATGATGTATACAGTTAACTAAGCCAAAAACCTCTACCAGCAAAAGACCAGGAAATACCACAAACTAAGGTTGTCACCTGAAGTGTCACCATCTAGTAAAGCAAAGAGTCTCAAACACCAGCAATTAGACCCACCCCCTTGAATGAGCAGCGAGGCAAGAGAAGCATCCCCACAACAGACGGTAACGTTGCGCTAATAGGCACTGTTGAAAACGAGGGATTTAAACTGATGAATAAACGTGCACACAGGTGACATGATACACAATCTTGCCGACATTTTCACATTATTCCACTGGTGCCAGTAATGTGGCAAGAAATGCCAACAAAGGCAGGGAAGAAGACTGCAAGCTAGTAAACATACATATAAATAATGCAGGTTTCAAACTTTTAAGAAAAATCTGCTTTGAAAATGTGTTAGGACAAAGGAAATGCATTCAACACTTTTATAAGGCCTCAAGGATACACAATGCATTTTGGTGTTTGATGTTTACTGAATGTAAACATTTTTGTTTGTTTACAAGAAAACTCCACAGGGCACCTTTAAGGGAACAGTGAACAGAAATCTAAATTATTCCTTAATAAATCCCCTTATTAAATCAAGATTAATCATAGAGACGGAGATCAAGAAAAGCAGACTAGTTAAAGACAGATTTTTATGTGAGACAATAGAGATGTGGCTAAAAATCAATATCAACACATCCTTTATATTTTGTGAATATGCTTATTTACTGCATACACTGTACAGTATAATGAGCTATTTTTATACATATTGCATAATAAGGTGCTAGGATAGGTTGTCTTCTCAATCTCTATATACTTGGATCATTTGAAGGAACTCAATTTGCATGCTAATGCTTTGCATAGGGGGAAGGTCATATCATAAACAAGGTTATTTATCACATCCATACACAGGTCTCTAATAGGACAAAAGTACACTCACATTCAAGTCCAGTATTTTATGTACTGTCAGTCACAAAGAAAACTGAGAAAAATATTTATTGATTTTTTGCAGGATCCTGAAACAAATGTCTGTATTTCAGTCCATTTTTGCATTCAAATAGCTGGAATAAGCACTTGGTTATTTATCTGCTACAATCTCAGCAGGCTTTTACCATACTCTTTGAGGGTATGGAGGCTTTGTGTGAAAAGGAGATCCTGTTTGTTTTGGACAGGGCTGAGTGCAGTTGAGCGCAGGGTTCACTGCAATGTTTCACTGTAGTGTTAACATTTAAAAGCAGCCAGGGGAGTTGTGCTGAGCTCTAAAAAATAACCAGTTCTCATCTTTGCTGCTGACACTCCTGACCTTGGACCATTATCATTGCAGCACACTCAGATGGTTTGGCATGCACAATCTGTACAGAACCAGCACAATGCACATACATAGAGAAGAAACAGAGAAGGGCTTCAGCCAGGACTCGGCACACACACTGTAGGCATGCGTGAAAGTAAATGCAAACACAATCTTGTCTCTCTGAAGAAAGAACAAAAGCTCTTTCTCACTCTCAATACACACACACACACACACACACACACACACACACACACACACACACACACACACACACATATACAAACAAAACAAATCCATGACAGAGGAGGCAAACTAAAAAGGCCTCCTAAATAATGCATGATGTGTTTTACCTGAACCTTTGCCATGCTCCATTGTCCATAACTACTGTACTCAGGTGAGATATGGGAACTGCTGGGAGGTATTGTTTGTGACTGCTGGCTGTTTACCTGCATCTATGCAGGATCTAGGTTTAATCGACCCAAGGCTGATATTTGCACACTGCGCTTTAATGTCATCTAGATGTGTCTGATTCCCAGGGAGGGATTAAACCTAATCCTGGACTCAAAAATAATCTATGATGGCAAATGCCAAAACATCAAGGGGCAGGGTTTGTCAGTGTTAAGAGAACCTGTGTCATGTCCAAGTGCTCATTTCAGCAAAGCTCTGCAGCACTGTGACCAGAAAAGCTATCTTAATCTTGCATTTTTTATCTTTGTCTTTTCTTGTCATAGAAACATTACCTCTGCTCTAAAAGAGGAAATATTTTTAACCTTTTCGTAAACTTATATATTATAATCTTTAAGATTTTCATGAAATCACACTTCATTTTTGAAAGTATTTATGGTCTACAATTTTCTGCAATCGCCACTGAATGTATTTGCATTCATTACCACTCAATATCGTAGTTTTCATTGTTAGTGGCAGGGTCCACCATTACCACTCTGGATTCAAATTGCCGACATAATTGTGCACAAGGGATTCACAAGAAATGATGCGTGCATGTATTCCAGCATTACTGTTTGTAATTGTATCTAATTTATAACAGTCGTATCACTGCTGTGTTGGGTTACTACTAATGCAAACCGAACATTTCCTACTGCTGCTTCACATTAAAAGCATTTGAAACACGAGCTGGCTTTTATTGTGAATTAGTCACAGGAAATGCAATGTATTTGTCTTTGGCTTTTCTTTGACAGCGCACTTTGTATTACCATGGTAACCAGGGGAGTCGACAAATCAAAAATGAAATATTATACTAAAATACTTACTAACTTCTTGCAGGGTGAGGATTAGTTTCTTTCACAGCCTCAAGCATAATAAGAATTTTATTTATTTTCTATTGTTGAATTATTATTATTTCATTAATGCCTGAGATACCATCTTTCTATTCATCTCCATGCTCAAATTCACCTTGTTTGTCTGTAGCATGTAACTAAGCCATGACTCAGGATTAAATCTTTCTGCAACAAACTTTCAGACTTTGACTGACAACATGGCATGTCAGTCTCAAGAAAAGCTCTCTGCTCTGCACTTCAGAGTGTCATAAAGCCGCCTTTCTATCAGAGATGGGCAAAAACATATCTGACAGTGAATACATTTGAAAAAGCTCTCAGGTGTGATTGATGTCCAACACTTGAAAACACTCCAAAAGTGAACAACTCACTCACAAGACATGAAAAAAGTCAACCATTCTTTCCTTCTGTTAATATTCAAAACATCATCAGCTACTATCTTGCTCAAGCCAGCTCATGGTCAGTTCATTCTGTTTGATATGTGAAAATATATTTATATACTATAAAAGGTAACTTATTAACTCACTTACACTAGTATTTGAATCTTTCCATGCATACTAGCAATTCTTACCATTTTATGACCTGTGGTTAGTGGTGTAAACCAGAGATATGCTACAATCATCTAAGCTATGACTTAACGTCCCAGAGCTCGTGACCATACCGAGGGCTGGGACATGGTATGAACTGGTTAAGTGACAGCTTCACCTTCAGGCTCAGGTCCATTTTTACCACAAAAGTCTAGTACAACAGACAGGGACTGATAGCATCACACCAACCTAGATGTCGATCTCACACTTCATCTTACCCTCACTCGTGAACAAGACACCGAGATACTTGAAATCCCTCACTAGGGGCGGCAACTCAGGCCCAACCTGACAGGACAGTTCACAGTTTTATGGTAAAGTACCATAGCCTCAGATTTTGAGGTGGTGACTCTCATTCTAACTATTTCACACTCTGCAACACACATTGCAAAACCCTGTGCTGGAGATCGTGGTTCAATGAAAACTACAGAACTACATCATCAGCAAAAAGCAGGTGCAGAGATGCAATGCTGAGGATACCAAACCATACATTCTCCAATCCTCAGCTCCACCTACACATTTTGTCCATGAAAATAAGAAACAGAATCATTAACAAGGCAAGTGAGCAAGATTGATGTATCATCAAGGTTACAGACAAAGCTTTTCCTTATACAGGTAGGCTGCCTACCAGGTGGCTTGAAGCCACAGCCTCAGCACTCCTTAGGCATACCTGCCACAAGGCACCTTGAGGGACACGGTCTTGGGCCCAGAGAATGAATTAGCACCTGCCACCTGCCAAATACAGGGTAAATGTTGGCTGTGGCAGGTAAAAATGTCAGGTCACCTGCCACCATTCTTATATTAATAAATATTATTTCTAAAAAGCAATTCTTAAGTTAAGAATAGTCAGGGATTAAATGATATATTCCATATTTCTACTGTCAGGTACCAATGATTTAGTGTTTACAATTCTAAAGCATTCTACATACATTTCAGAAGTGGCAGACAAAAAAATTGAGCGGCCGGTAGAAATGTTCAGTAACCTTCCACAGTGGCAGGTGAGGAAAAAACTTTATTTCAGACCCTGCTTGAACCCTCTCTCAAACTCCCATGACCCCTCCACTGTCCCCAGGAAATTGGTGAGCAGAGGTAGTAACTGTACTAAATGACTGTTTAGTTACTAGATATAGTTACTAGACTCATTCATTAAATGCATGGCCATTCCTGTGTGATGTAGTGCCACCGTTTGTTTTCCCTGAAGCCAAATTAGTCTAATGTTATAATGAATAAAAATGTACTTATTGCTTGTGATGTTAGCAGAGTCGCTCTATATTTCAGGTACGGTGGTGCACCTCCACAATAAAACGCTCAAGGAAACCCTGTCTGAAACCTGAAAGGTTGAAACCTGAAAGGTTCCGCTATCGACAGGAGCCTCCTTTCCAGCACACTGGCATATGGTTTAAGAAGACTGAGCAGAGTGATACACTGATAACTGGAGCACATCCTCCAGTCCTCTTTAAGACTGGGAACCACCACCCTTGTCAAGAGATCCATAGGTACTGTGCCCAAGCTCCACGTGATACTGAAGAGGCGTTTCGAGTAAGATAGCCCGACAGTATCCAGAGCTTTTAGCATTCAAGGGCGAATCTCATCCACCCCTGGTTCCATGCCAATCTGGAGCTTTCTGACTACTTCAGTTACCTCCGTTGGACCGATGGGCATGGATGACAAATAAAGGCTGTTGACAAGTAATTCCCTCACACACCAACACAGAATCTACATGCATGTAAATCCAATTACGTTGAAAGCCCAAGGGATATTACAAGAATTTTATACACACGTTGGAATGACAAACTACATGAATGCAGTCTCCAAGAAAATGTCTTGAAATGCGATACTTGTTAATAGCATTTCCCACCAGCACACTGCCTCTTTTAAAACACACAAACTCTATCAGCAAACAATAAAGTTTATCTAGTGTAGCCTCTTAATTTGTTTTGTACAAACCTCGTCTTTACAACCTGGATGGTTGCTATCCAAATAATGGAAAGTCGGCTATTAAAGCTTCAGGTTAATGATGGTGAGTAAAATTACTAATCTGTAATGAATTTCATGCCTAATTATTATTTCTTATCTTTAAGATGATATTGCTTTCCCTCCAGCTCAGGTAAATGTGATTTGAAATGTTTGGCTCATGGATCTTTACTGATCTGAAATAACATCATGTAAAGCTGTGATAAAATTTCATGATATCAGTTTGTGAACCTTTTTTCATTTTTCTTTTAGTAACCACACCTTCTCATTTCATTACCGCTGGCTGGGTATCAAACCTGTAACCCTAACAGTGTTGTGCAATAGAGATACAGAACACAATACCTTGTTGACCTCCAGGATTTCTCTCCTCTCCTCGGTGGCAGGGCGGCTCTGGCCAGCTGAGCGATCCTCGTGTTTTGAGCTGTCATCCTCCACAAAGGGTATCAGTTGCTGGAAGGGACAGCAAACACAAATCTGGCTGTATTATTTACTGTAAGCAAGACAACGGTAAGAGGATCACTTCCAAAATGCTGACATATTCAACTGATTTGGATTGCAGTAAGTATATCACTTACTTACTTACAGTACATGAAGAATCTACACTGTGAAAGTACCATAACAGTTTTACTTCTGTGGCAGTCACCTCTGTTTTAAGAGTAGTTGTCAAGTACAGTAAGTATTCTGGAATAAAACTCATTCCCTGATGCACTTTTCTCTTGTTTCTCTCTCCTATTTTGTCCATGGTCCAAATACATTAAAAGCACTGTGCTGCATATTCACATTTTTCCTATATGCCTGCTGAGTGCAGTTATAGGTCAAAATTATGTGCATATAGGCAATCTGAACCTATGAGTGCCATCCTACAATCTCAACCTATGAGTGCCATCCCTACACTCAAGATATCCCCGTGCTGTCTCATAATCTTGTTCCCATGAAGTGGTGAAAATGGGGATTCTGTGTAAGCTCTCCAACACAGACTGAGTCTCACTCATCTCACTTCAACAAACAGAGAGACAGGACAGAGAGAGAGAGACAGAAAGCGAGTGGGAGATTAATTCATTTTTCAATGCTCTGTGTGCTTGACCTTGTCTGCTTGACACTAGAGTGAGGCTGATGTGCAAGAGCCTTCAGGCAAGGCGGCGTTCCTGAGAGCCCGACAGGGTCACTGCCTGCTGCTTTACATCACACTGCCCCCTAGTGGTCACCTTAGGGAGGAGGAGAGCAGGAGGCTTGCTGCAGTCACACATCAAGTAATGTGTGAATGTCTTGAGAACACAGTGTTCCTGGTGCAATGCACAGCAAGGACATAAAAGGTCTTATACTGAGAATGTGTGATTAATGATATGCTTTTGTCAGAAACTAGACTGATTGTAGATGTAGTCAGGTGTCTGTGTCTATTGTACAGAAACCCCAGGAAATACATAGTATCAGTTGTGTTGACATAAACTCTATAGTATCACACTCTCAAAAATCCACATACCAATTTTAGTGCCCAATTAGGAGACATATTGCACTTTTAATAGGTTTCAATTAGACAGCAGTAGTTTATTAAACTGAAAGCAAGGAGCTCCTGTTGCAAGAAAAAAATAACATCTCCAAAAACTACCATCTCCAAAGTTTCCTTTCCAAAACAAAAACTGTCATACCAGACAAGATCAAAAACACAGATTAGGTAGGAGACTCTCCAAACAACTAGGAGCCAATAAAAACTACAATACGCTGGGAAAACACACCTTGCTCCAATAACGCCGTGGCACGATGCTAATCTAAATCATGCAAAGTTCTTTAGATTATTCTGCTTGACTACACCGTTTGACCTGAGGTTGTGCAGCTGGAGTTGAGGCCCTGCGGACACTAGACAATGATTGGAGTAAGCTGCTTCGTATGGAAGCAATGACTGACTGGTGTTTGGAGCCGGCCAACGTCAAGACTAACATGAAAGACACAAAAAAAAGGCAGACAGAAAGAAATCTAGACAAACAGATGAAGAGAGGGGAGGAGACTGCAAGACGATGGCAAAAAGTCAGATAGTCAGAGAGAAAAAAGCTAGGGTTGAGGGCAGGGAGATGGGTGGGAAAAGAGCAAGAAAGAAAAAAAAGAGAGAAAACAAAAAAAGGGAAGAGAGAATAAGAGAAACACAAAGAGACAAACAGGCCGAGAGGGCGAGAAGGGAAAAAAGAGTGACAGAGAGATGAAAAAATCTGGATAACTTTCTGTGCTCCTGTCAGTTTCCAGGCCGAGCTCCACGCCAAACTGTAAACTCTGACTTTTGGAGGGAGAAAAGACAGCAAGGACGTGGTGGATATTATATCAGACAAACTATGAGCGTGTCTCTGGCTTAAGAAAACTTTAAGTAGGAAAAGGGGAAAGTTTTTTCATTAGATAATTTCAAACCGAAGCCAATAACATATCGAATTTTAAAGGTAGTGGGCTGATTTTGGCTGCTTCTGGGGGGAAAATTAAATGTGCTGAGTAGGGTGGGAAAGATGGATGGAGAGTGTATTATGTGTACGTGTGAGTGGGTGCACGTGTAGCCATGCCTGTGTGAGTCACAACCCCTGCCTCCTCCACAGAAAAGATGGATGTGGTTTCCTGCCTGACAGAGAAGAATGAGCTAATGAAGTTCTCCAGGTTGCCTCGCTGAGACAAAAGGAAAAAACAAACCGAAAAAACAACAAAATAATAAGAAAATAGCGGGGTGAATGTGTAAGGGGAGAGGGAAATGAAATGGCATGGCTGTTCAGCGCAGGAAATGAGGGAGAAAGACTAGCACAACAGAGAAAGAGGAATAGAGGAAATGCAGAAGAGAAAGCAGGAGAGAAAGAGAGTGAAACTAAGCCAACATGAACAAATAGATATAAGAAAGAGAGAGAGAAAGAAGGAAATGGAGAGAGACAATATTGAGCAGCTATCAGAGAAAAACAATACGAAAGGTGGAAAAAGAGGGATAGGAGGAAGAAAAAAGAAATACAGAAAGAAGGAGAAAGTGTGAGAGTTTGAGAAAAAAAGAGGGAGGAAAACAGCGACGAATGACAGCTGGAAAGAAAAAGGGGAAAGCGCTGACGTGTGCATTTGGTCCAGCTGTTCATTAAACGGGTCTGTTGCTAATTAGGCTGCGATGAGGTCACACTGCCCGAATCATTGATTCCACTTCCTGTTTCGGGGCAGCCAATAGTGAGCAGCTGTCAGACAGGCACCTGAATTCTCTGAGATGATAAATGGCATGCATGCTGGGGCCAAAATCAACAACCCTCAGCACCAGACAAACATGGTGAGCGCTGAGCTATTGGCTGGTCAGCAATGGACTGGGTCTCAGCCTCAAGGGGAAACGAATAAACATTTAAATAAGCTGGAAGTAAGAGGGAGAAAAATAGCTAGATGGTGAATGATTCAGTGAGGGTTTACACTATTACGGCAAAGGAAAATGTCAAAGTGAACCCCTCATAGACTTTGATTTAGGGGCAGAACTGCGGATGAGAGTCATTTTGAACAACCAGTGGATAGATCATTCAAAATGCTTCCGAGCAACTATATTATTCAATGCGGAAAATGTACACGGTGGCAGCCATCACAAATTTGTTCCAATTTAAGACTGGTCTCCTCCCACATCCTCCTTTATCCTCAGTAGGAGTCTGGTGAGAGAGATTAGCTCCGAGCCAATCTGTAGAAATTGGGAAGGGACTGCCGCAGTCATAAATCCAATCAAACAGTGGTGGATAGCCTAGCTGTAGCCCTGCATGGAGCCTCAAACAGTGCATGCCCAGTGAGCCAGTGTGTGTGTGTGTGTTTCTGTGTATGTGCAAGTTGAAAAAAATGCCTTTGTGACATGCTACAGTGCACCACATGCATGTCTATGTTGTATATATTTAGTGTGTGGGACACAATTGTGCACATGCATGTTTATTTCTGTGTGTGTGCAGGCAGGCAAGGACGGAGTGAGGCTGAGCTGAAGTACTGTAGTTCCTGAAGGTGGATGGTGACCGTAACCAGCGGTAAAGAGACTCTGGAGACTCACCTGAAGCAACCAATGAATCTGCTGCGAGCTGAGAAAAGACAGACCTAGAGGGAGTAGGTGAGATAAGAGTCCCCCAGGGTAAAGATGTGTAAGTGTGTGTGTGTGTGAGCAAGGGGGTGTGGCAGTAACAATGGCCTACTTCCTTTAAACTAACAGCTTCCTAATTTAGCAGGCAGTTTGCATGAAGAGCTGGGCTATATGAGGCAGTGGCTGAGAGCAAAGAAGAAATCATGACAAGCATATACAGCATGTGTTTGCATTTGGAAGGATCAATCATTCACGTCAAATTAAAATTGTAGTTCCTCCACTACACTGCAGTAGTTACAACCATATCATGTAAGACCTAATTGCAGAGCTAGGTGTACAGTATAAGCATTACTTGATTTGAGGTTGGGTGAGATAGGCTAACATCTTAGTAGCAACTGAGAATGTAATCTTCAATAGATAATATGAGAACTGTAAGAAAACCTGAGAACATGTATATAAAATAAAGTAATAAAATGTAAAGAAAAATAATAAGTGATCATTATAAAATCATCATTCCTTTGTAGGTAATAATCCCTAGCTATTAAGCATGTGATTTTTTTATTTGATTGCATTATTCCATTTCAATCCATTTAAAAGGGACATTTCTACTATATTTTAAAAAGCTGTTACATTTTAAGTTGCTACAATTTCTTTTATAAGAACAAATTAGAGAGTAAATTAAGAATGATAGCAATGATTTTTCCAGTAAAGGGTTGTGCTGAACATGCACGATCTTCTTCAGCACCATATGACTTCATATTTATACTGTACCCTTTTACATGCTACGCTCTACTGGTGGCCACAGGGGACCTCCACAGGTTAAGTATCCTAGTCAGGGTCACCCTGGCAGTCACTTTTAAGGAAAGGGTGATTTTCCCTGCTCAGGTTCTGGGATCAAACTGGAAATCTCATTGATCTTAATTTGTATGAAGGCTGGAAGGAACTGCTAGCATCCTCGAATTGACTCTTCCTGGGTGAGGTTTATGTAACATAAATATGGTGCCAGTGCTTCTTTGACTACATAATTTTTACCTGATTAAGGTGTAAAGGGCAACACACACCTGCAGTGTCTGACACTTGTACCAATTGTTTTCTATGAAAGCCCTCACACTGGCGGCGACCAGCGAATACAGTACGTGTCAACTCACCAGGATACACCACTGTCCTATTTTCCAATGTCAACTTGTAGCAATTTAAATCACATTCGTTCCCCAGGTCAGTACAATCCAGCTACTGTACCCTGACTACTATTTTTGTCTGTCTGACATGTCCAGTGTGTGCTACAGCAACAGAGACATGGCTCATGTTTGTTGTATTTAAGGACCATAACATCTTTGGCTCCTTCTCAGTCAAGAGGTTTTGATCCTACGCAACTGTCAATAACGCTTCATGGTGTGCATGGTTTAAATTATTACCTGTATTCAAACTGGCCCAAACAACTGATGACATTTCAGTCATAACCGCACACATGTACTCATACATTTGCCTTCCAGTTACATTAATATGAGAAATTTTAGTCAAATCTTGTCAAGTGTCGCCATGTCTCACCTCTGGAGGTATGGAGTCCATCCCAGCACAGTTTTCATTGCATTTGTCGTAGACGAGGCGCAGTTTGCGGAACAGCACGGAAAGCATCCGGAGGTGCTCCTGGAGTTTTCCCAGCCTATCCTGGTGGGTGTTCGGATGGTAAGTGACTCCATTAGGCAGCTGAGAAGCACCACAGAGGAAATGTTATGTTAAGCAAAGTACAAGCCTCCATTTTTGCTAGTGCTAATAAAAAGCAACAGCCATTGATCCCCACTGACTGCCAAAAGCACCACAAACCCTCAGTTGTTCCCAGTTGTAACTGGTAATAGTTCATTAGAAGGCTTCTACTAATGCACAGTAGATGCACTTTCATTAACACGGATAACAAAGTGATAGTTTCCTTTCTGCTTATTGAGAAACCTTAAAAATGTGTTCAAGATGTTTGTGTTAATGCAACAATATGGTAACTGGTTTGATAATATAATAAAATCACAGTTTAAAACTACCAAACACAAACTCAGCTGCATTAAAGGTTAACTGCTTCAACTGCTACACTTTGAATGTTTTTACTCACTCTCATACGGAGGCGGCATCACTGGCTTTTAACTACAATGGGTGTTAAAGTGTAAAAAGACATGTTTTTTATTGAGAGGATTGACGAGCCTCTGGGGCAGCAATGTCTGATTATAAATATCCTACATAACATAAAACAAGCCTGCCTTCAGGGCAAGCAAAGTGAAGAGAGAGACACAGAGAAACAGAGGAACAGGGAGGAGATAGACAGACAGAGGGAGGGAGGCAGGGAGGGAGGCAGGGAAGAGAAGATAAATGAAGAATTTTTATGAGCATAAAGACAGCCTGTGATCTAAAAAACAAGTCACAACAATGCTGTTTGTGCATTCTGTGGCTTGTTTGGCCTGTCTCTGGCTGTGATTTTAACAAGGTGCAGGGGGAGCATCTACAAGGAGCAGGCAGACATCCATGATAAAGTCATGCTGACCTCGTCTTCAGGACACCGTCACAGCTGAACTACATGTGAACTGCAGAGCAAACTGATAAACAGACTCCTGATATCCTGAATAAAATGCTTAAGGAATCCACTAGCTTAACTTTTAAAGTAATTCGACAACTTCCCACCATCACTTGATCGCACTAATGTACTGTTTAAAATTAAGAGACATATTTGAGGTATCAGTATGACTCATAAGGACTGTACATTGATAATATTTCAAACAAAATACTGTCTCTGAACAAAAAGATTAGTTTCCCCAACAACAAATGTAGAACCAAAAGTTAGTCTGTGTCCCTGATCATTGATCTTTATCTAAAATAGCTCCTATTACATTCTGACAGCAAAAGAGTAAGTAGTGCAACACAGAGAAATCACTGGAAACCCAAGAGAGCTTAGCTAGTGTTGGATTTCTTATCATAAACACTTCGACAACACTTGTCATACAACATCACTGTTGAGAAATACACATTATTGGTCATCATAACATTTTGTATCATTGGTAGTTGGACGACACACAAATATAGGATTTTGATTTCAACAATCTGGCCACACTAAATGGCTGCTTTGTGTGACAGGCCCTATTCATCAGCCTCTCCTCACAAATTAAACCACTGCTTGGACCCTAACGCCAAGTGTTTTTTTAAGACCTTTGGTGTTATTTTGTGACAGTGGCCTAAACTTTGAGTAACATGTCATGTTTTTACCAATTCAGGAATATTTAAGATCAGAGCAATTTTGATCTGCTTTTGTACTCCTTACTGAAATCCATTCTTTACCTGCCTTAATGATCAAGAACGTTGTGAGCAGAATTCTGCAGGCAGGCCACTGACTAAGACCAAACTTTTTTCCTACATTATCCACAATTTTAACTTCTTTGCACTTGAGGCAAATTGCTTTAAGAACCCATATAAGGCCTTACATGGTCACCAGATTACATGAACTTTAAACTCTCTACTGTCCATAGATGCCTCTGGTGTAAACTTTTGAGCGGATCCTGAGTTGAAGTTAAAAATCAAGGGTTGATCAAGCTTTTGGTTGGCTGTACTGCTTTGGAAGTTTCTTCCATTTAATATTCAATCTGCGTGCATTGTCTTTTTTAAATCGTGCATCAAAACACATTTTTAAAGCTGTCATTCCTGAATGACAGCTGTTTTGTTATTTGAATAATACTGTCATGTTACCCTCAGACCTATTATTACAGCTTTTTATGATTACATTCTGCTGTTTTATCTTTTGTATTGATCTGTTATGTCTCCATATTGCAGTTTTTACTCCTCTCATATCATTGTTCTTATGGTATTAAGTGTCTCATGAGGGTGTTAGGGCTATGGGAAAAATGTGCAAAAAATATGAAAAACAGTATAAGTCTTTACAACAGTACAATATTAACATTAATACCAATAAAGATGACAGAAAATTAATCAAAAAGTATGAAAGACAGAGGGAGAGGCAAACAGAAAGGGGGGAGTGTAACCATATTTAACAGGTGTGTGGGCAGAGAGACCGAGCGAGACAGACCTGCATGTTCCTGAGGAGCTGGAAGATCTCCATGGTCCTGAGGACAATGTCTTGTACCGTCTCCTGGCCAATGCGACACAGCGAGGCCGTGTTGACATCACGTGCTGCTTGGGCCTGCTGCTGTTGCTGCGGCGGTGGAGGCTGCCCGCCAAAAGGTGATACTAGCGGAGGGGTTGTCATGGAGACAGCAGGTGAAGATGCTGGTGGAGGAGGTCTAGGTCCAGGTGAGGTTACCTGTTAGGTTATTCCACACCAGCACACCCTTAGATGCCTTCATGAAGTGTTTTACAGGAGTAGGAGAGGAAAATGTAAAGTAAAATCAAAAGGAGGAGGAAGAAAGTAGGACAAGTTGACAGTTAAAGGAAGTGACAGGAAGTGAGCATTTCTTGTGTATGAAAGTGTCTAAAATGAAAATGGTAGTCACATTAATGTATAAGATTTAACTTGTATCATCAGTCAGTCACAGTAGTATGGTTAATAAAGTACAATACCATTTATACACTCAATGCAGTACAGCGCTCTAAAAGCTTCATAGCTGTCACAAATCAACTAAAGCGAAACGCTTAGCTAAAAAAAAGACACTGATAGAGTCTCTGAGCTAACGGTATAGCCTTTAATATAAGTTGCATACCGCGGTTTCAGAAACAGCTAAACGTGCCTTAAAATCAATACATGTTGGATGCTGTCCTGGACTTTAAATACCACACCCAAAATGCATTCGGGTTAATTAGCTAACATGAAAAAGTGGAGTGCTTGTCACCAAAGCTAAGTGGACAGTCACACAACACGGCACTTCAGCTTTCTCTCGCTTAATTTATTTGTCGTTTGATTATTCCGGCACGACGTGAACTTAACATCGCTGTGAGTGTTCATATTTACTTAAAAGCACATTAGACAACGTGTAATGTTACCTGTGTGGTGATAATTTATCTGTTTTGTTGACATGTCAAGTTCCCTGCTCTGCTCCTAGGATCTTAGCTGCCGCAACTATCGCGAGAATTCGTCTTGACAACGCGACTGGTGGCGGTAAATAATGAAGTAGAGGTGCCACTTGAAAATGATATTATTTAGTAATTTAATGCGATTTTTACAGAATGACGATATTATAATCTACACGAACTGAAGTGTCACATTCCTTAAGATTAAAGTCAACCCATGTTTATATTTTAAATTGACACCCTTCCTCCAAATGTTTTGAAATGAATGACAACAGTACGGTAAAGTAAGGCGCACTGCAAATTTCTTCAGGTTACTTAGGGTAACAGCGCCATATGCTGGTCTACTCTTATATAACAGCAAAATTACACACATCTGACTTCATCAGCCCCAGGGCCAATTTACGCCACATGATTGCTTTTCATGGGTCAATATAACTTTTTTGGTAAGCATAATTCAAATTCATCCCATAAATGGGTATGTTTTCTACTCTGTGTTACATCATATCCTTCAATGCATCCATCCATCCATTACTTATCATGTACAGCCTTGCTTGGATTATTTTGTGAGCCATCAGAATTCAAATTAATTTAACATACAAGAGGTTTCAGAAATAGACAGTAGGCTATATAAAGCTGCTTATTCAGCATGTGCTCTGCCATGCAGCTGAATTACTCTGACTTACAGACATCGGAAGTAAGAGCTTTATTGAAAAAAAAAGAGAAAGGTTTTGCCTTCAGGCTTGAGTGGGGCTGGAAAAGTAGATCAGGATGCCTATTACTTAATTTACATTATTCATTCAAGTTTGGGGTTACAGGCTGGATTTCAATTTCCTTTTATCTGGAACACATTTTGTGTAATAATAACCTGAAGTCATTTCTTTTCACTTATTCTCTTTCTCTAAAAAACACCCTATCTGCAAAACACTGTGTTAAGTTCACTTGACTGCCCACAACTTCTTAATTGCAGACGGAGTGCTGATTAGCTTGCCAGGATGAATAAACGTTACTTTTACAATCCCCATCTGCCATAGCGCCAAACCAGCTGAGGCATATCATTTGGAAATTAGTTTCTCCATAATCCAGCCTGTCTTCTTGGTGTGTTTGATTGGGACGAGATAGTGGTGATGGTGAGCGGGTGGAAGCGGGTAGTGATCTTCAAAAATAAGTTCTAAGTTCATTCACACATCACATCCAATGGAAAAGATTGGAAAATGCAAATGTGGTTGTGTGAGTGTATGTGTTTGGTAAATGTGTATGTTTATCATGGGGGCAGGGCTGAGAAGGCAGCTGTCTACAGGGCCTTAGCTACTTGAGAGGTCATCTGTCATCACTGATGAAAGTAAATAGAGAAACAATGGAATGTATTGATCACATTCAGGCAAGCTGGTGGAAAATGCTTTGGTTTCAAACAGCTTTTTCATGTTAATGTAATCAAACCGCATTGAGACAAAACCTTCTTGTAAATTCAAACATTCATCACAAGGCAATGCCATCACAAATCTCGTTTATTATCATTTTGCCATCAACTTTATGCGGTTGCCACACTCACAAGCCTTACTGGAGAGCAGTGACAAGAAGATCAAAATAAAATATCAAACAAATAGGCAGCGCAGCATCTCATTACCTCTGTGTGTCTCGTGCAGCATACTGTCAATCATTTAACTGAGGCCTCTTGCACACAAAAAAACATCAGGAAACACAGATTACCTTGAAGCTGACAGCAGGTTCATACTGCATCATCTCATCAATGCTGCAGGGGGTTGAACTTTGAACATGAGAGGGCGAGACAGCAAGAGCGAGACACACAGAGAGAGAGACAGACAGAGAGACGGGGGGGATGAAGTGGAAGTGAAAGGATAAAGAGAAGCAGAGAGGAAACCCTTTAAAAAGAGTTGGCGAAGGACCAAAAGGTAGCCAAAAAACTGAAAGAGAGAAAGACAGAACACCCCTTGTGAGGAAACGCAAACCATATAATAATTATTAGCTGAGGGGGTATCAGGACTAAAACGGATTATCTAGCCACCTAGTGAATTACTCATGCTTTAATTAAATACGCACTGATCTGGTCCCTCCAGGGCTAAGTTCAGATGGAGAGAAGGGAGCACAATGGTCTGCTCTGAAGGCAGCAGCATGTAAAGTCCATTCAACTGCTCACAGTGAGCTTCACCTCCAAAAGTCTCTGGACACAAGAATGAGATTAATATAGCTGAAGGTATGGGAAACAGGGATAAAATGAATGGGTGGAAGGGCGAGCATATGGTTAGGCGTGTGTGTGTGTGTGTGCTGTATACGTGCATGTGAGCAGGAATGTAAGAATACTCCAATCAGCATCATTATCTGACAGTTTCTGATATCCCTGTATAAATATGTACATGCACTCAGACTACATACTTTCTGCTGTGGCTTAGGAGGCAGAGCGGGTTGTGAATTAATCGCAGGGTTGGTGGTTTGATCCCCAGCTCCTCCTGTCCACACGTCAAAGTGTCCTTGAGTAAGACATTGATTGCCAAATTGTGAGTGCCTGCCTCGTCCCTTGTCATGGTCAGACCCCTCCTGGACCCCTACCAGCCTCGGCTGGGAGTTGAGGATGCCATCATCTTCCTGCTGAACCGCATCTACACCCACCTGGACAAGCCAGCAAGCATGGTGAGGATCATGTTTTTTTACTTCTCCAGTGCTTTCAACACCATCCGGCCTGCCCTGCAGGCACACACACACACACACACACACACACACCAATGGTAGCGAGCTCTGTCCACACGTCAAAGTGTCCTTGAGTAAGACATTGATTGCCAAATTGTGAGTGCCTTGCATGGTAGCTCGCTACCATTGGTGTGTGTGTGTGTGTGTGTGTGTGTGTGCCTGCAGGGCAGGCCGGATGGTGTTGAAAGCACTGGAGAAGTAAAAAAACATGATCCTCACCATGCTTGCTGGCTTGTCCAGGTGGGTGTAGATGCGGTTCAGCAGGAAGATGATGGCATCCTCAACTCCCAGCCGAGGCTGGTAGGGGTCCAGGAGGGGTCTGACCATGAGCCGCAGCTGTTCCAGCACCAGTCTCTCCAGGGTCTTCATTATGTGGGAGGTCAGTGCCACCGGTCTGTAGTCCTTGGAGCCACTGGGACGTGGCGTCTTCGGCACAGGGACGAGGCAAGATGTCTTCCACAGAACAGGGACCCTTTGAAGACTCAGGCTCAGGTTGAAGACATGTTGAAGGACTCCACATAGCTGGGGGGCACAGGCTTTTAGCACCCCGGGGCAACGCCATCAGGGCCTGCAGCCTTGTTTGAGTGGAGTTTCATCAGCTGTCCTCTCACCTGGTCAGCAGTCAAGTAAAGTGAGCACCAACCAGCTCTGTGTCAGTCAATATTAATGATGCCCTCGACTGTGCTACAGTAGCTCAGGACACCCATAGCTCTTACTGCAAGAAACAGCTGGGTAGAAGAAGGTCAAACTCCAACAAGCTATAAACACTTAAGTGTCAGTAGCATGTCAGAGGCCCCTGGTACCCTAAAATGGCTGCCCAGGTACATAAAAAAATAAATAAATAAATATCACCCAAGCTGGTTTAAGGTCAAGGAGGTGGGAGACTTAATGGGGATCAACATGTCCTTCAAGCCAATGGATCCATTTGTGAGCTTGTTGCCCAGCAACTGGTGTTGGCAGTAAGGGGTTAAACGGATACAGCGCTTCGTTATGAAGGATTTTATGACATTGTAAATCAGACATTGAAAGCAAGACTCATATGAAAAAGAAATATTTTATTGAATAATTCATTTCAGCTTGTACCTTACAACTGTACAAAGGCAGTGGAAAGGCATTATGATCATGTTTTAAAATACACTTGATACTCTCCACATACAGTACTTCTGAGGCTGCTGGTGTAGTCAATGCATGTAACTATGCATTGATCTGTATTTACATACCAGACTGTGTGTAAATGCCTGTGGCTGTATCCTATGTCTTAGGTTAATGCTCAAACAAACAGCAGTTTGTCATCTGCCTGAATGCGTCACATAAGGTCTCAAGGTAAACGAACACAGTAGTTAAAATGTGTATTTAGGATAGTTAATAGAAGTATAAATTAGCAGTTACTCAACACACTCAATCATATAAAAGAAAAGATGAATATTTACTTTATACAGTGCATTGTGATTTCTATTTCAACATGAATACACTTAAAAGCAGAGGTAACTCGTGAATATTAAAGTTAAAACTTCACACATGGATGTGGAAAGGGAGCTTTTCTTAAAATCATTTCAATCATGAGCAGGCTTGTCTTTCATTCAGGCACATGCTCATTGTTATTTCAACATCAACATTTCTTTGGGAATGTCAACACAAAGGCACTTAAGGCGCAGTCATGAGAATTAATGTCACAGTAAAATATGAGAATCCAGGGTCTAACGAGCAGTGCAGAACAACTAAATATTGTTATCACCAGAGGTTACAGCAGCTAAAGCATAGCTTGGCTTTATTCTGCTGGGACCAGATAAATAATTTAGGCAGGTTCCTACATCTTGGGGTCCTCACACAGGGTACATCCAGGCTTCAGGTCGGCCTGTCTCTCCATTTGAATTGTAACAGAGTGGAAGTTGTAGGAGGAGAAACAAGCCTGTGTCATTTCTCTTAGGACAGTCTGAGCATCCACTGACTCGTCTGTGGAGCAGAGGAGAAGACAAAGGAAATGGCAATAAACAAATGTTAGTCACCTTGTGTTTTTATAGTTAACATTTGTGTGCATTAAAAACTGTTTCAGCACTCAAAGACAAAAAGAGAAAAAGGTCCAGAGGCACGCTAGCAGCCCCTAGAGGTTGTTATACAGATTCATAGACCGGTTAGAAAGAGTCTATGTTCTCACTAAAAAGCAAAACTGTTGGATGGATGAAAAAATTGAGAGATAACTGTTATTCTTAGAGTCTAAAAAAATCTTTAAACATTGCCTGAAGCTGATGCCGGAGGAAAAGCTATGTTGTTACCAAAATCAAGAGAGTATTCTCTGTAAAGTGACCATTTTAGCTCTCTCAGGTGTAACACTCAGCCGTGCTTTGGGCTGAATGCCAAGATTAGCTTGCTAACGTGTTAATGTCACAGTAAAATAGCATTTATTAGGAGTAAAATCAGACACACAGACCTAAATAAAAATTGTTACTGCAAATCTGGTAACAAACCATTGGCCATTTATTTACACATCCAGCAGACACAGAGCAATATTAACACCAACATTTAAAAAAAAAAATTGTCTCAACCAACTTCTGCGAAAAATATCTGGGCATTTAGCTAACATTAGCTGGGTGCTCCACGTTCTTCACCAGCTAGTCCCTAATTTTTTCCATCTTCCATTTGGTACAAGCAAAAAAATATGTCCTCAGTATAATTTAAGAGATAATGGCAAAACTTCTACACAGAGGGACTCCAGTAATAAAATAATATATACAATCACTTGAACGAAAAGGGCATTCTGCCCTGTCACTTGTATTTTTGCCTGTAATTAGTGTCAAAACAAGAAGAAAGAAAAAAAAAAACTTATGTTGATTCGTCCACTGACTGTGTTTTGACTCATTCATGACGTATGGTTACAAGTGGCACCAATTTAAAAAGTAAAATATGGTTGAATCGAGCAGACAGCTCATAGTTTCACAAGAGAATATATTTCTTCTCACCTATGGCTACGTGTGCAGACAGTACAGCCTGGTTCATGGTGAGGGCCCAGATGTGAAGGTTGTGGACCGCTGTCACCCCCTTCACTGCTAGCAGACCGTCCCGCACCTCTCTGTATCTCACCCCTGCTGGAGTACCTGAGTCGTAGATGAAAAAGAGGAAAAGGCGGAGCGTAAATGTACAGTAAGACTTTGAGAAATGGCAAGGAGTCAGAAAGAGCGAGACAGAGAGCAGCAAACACTGTATGTTATTGTTTTTAGGGCCAGGGAATGACAGCCTTACCTTCCATCAGGACAATAAGAATATCCCTCATGATGGTGAAGGTGGTGCACAAGACCAATATTGAGAACAGGAAGGTGCAGATGGGGTCAGCCATCTTATATTCTGGCTGAAAGAAACAAGTAACACAGAAAATTAAGGTTAAGTATCATCAGACATGTTAATCATTCGTGGAATTAAATAATGGAGGTTGGTCTTGGTAATTTGGGCTGTATTGAGTTTTTTTCATATTTTTCTAAAGTAGTTTTTTCAGTAATTGTCACCCAGAAGAAATTAACTAACCCAATACTAAACAGACGCAGGACAGTGACAATCTATTTAGTATTTCTTATGTAAGAGAAGCAAGTCAATTTGCAGTAATGACAGTCTGGGGAGAGGATCTGCAGCACAATGAAATCATTGAGCATTCTGCGGACAGACACCAAGCAACAAAACGGCACGTGGACAGAAAATACGGCACCATCTTTCTTGCTGCAAACAGCCACAGCATTGAGTTGTTCGACATTCCTCAAGGGGGAGTGTGTTTTCAGCACCAAGAATACAGAGCGGTGGAAGGTTGGAAGCTAAAAATAATGCAGGAATAAATAAATGAGAGCTACAGCACTGTATGCTGCAGTATCCTCACACCAACAGCAGCCAGATTTCAGCCAAAACAATAATATTAATAAAAGTAACTAATTGATTGATAACTTAATATTCTTAAGGTTTTTTCCTTATTGGTAAAGGGTTTTTTAAAGCCCTATCACTATGATGTAATAACAGACAGGTAATGTAATGATGTGTTTGTATTTTGTTAATAAATATGGTCTATTCTTATGTAAGTGTTATTAAGGGAGAATGACTATTCTTGTGGTACTACCATCTTATAAGGCCCATACTGAGCAAAGCATATTAAGATCGTAATTCATGTACAACAATTTCCTTACTTACAATAAATAAGCAGTAAAAAGGTGGTTATTGAGGGAAAACTCTTACTTAATTGCCTAGTAGTTGTAGAATATGGTTGTGCAGAATAAGACATTAATAAGTTCTTTATTATGACTAATAAAGAGCCAATATGCTACTAATATGCATGCTAATAAGTAACTAGTTAATGATGAATATGAGTACCTTCATATAAAGTGTTACCATGTTTGTTTATCTATTGTGAAACTTCATAATAAAGCTGGAATTGCAAAAAGAAATTATTACATTTTGACAATTTATTTCATGATCTGGCAGTTATTACATTGGTCACACACGAACTGATGCAGTAAAATATAGATGTATTGGGTTACCTATTGCTTTATTGGGAAGTATAAAATCAACCAAAAATCCCAAACTAAAATTTGAAAATAATCTGGGAAAACGATTTTCATCATCTTGCCACCAGCCTGTCTTTGATGAACGCTGTTGTATACTGCTGCTGTTTTGCACTCTGTTGCAATAACACACCAAGTACTACAGTAAGTAAATTATTTTAAAATGCAAGTAATTTCTAAAATTATCTTAATTCTAAAAAAAACCTCAACAGCAGGAAGGTCCAACACTGACAAGTGATCCCTGTCTTATAGTTTATTGACCCAATTTTAAAATGCCTTAAAGTATTTCACACCTACTCTACACTCCTTACCTCCACTCATAGGTTTAAGTTTCACTCAGTAAGACTTGCCACACTTTGTGCACACCCAGAGAGACTCCTAACCTTGAAGAAGATAATGATGGCGCTAATAAGCACGCTGATGCTCTGGAGAAGATCTCCCACCACGTGGACAAAGGCCGCTCGCACACTGGCATTGGCCTGCTGAGCCTTCCCTCCTGAAAGACAGTAGTTCAGTAAGATCCATGCTCTAAAGATAATTATACACTGGATTATAATTCATTACATATTCCATTATAATGTAATTAGAATGGATTGTAATGCCCCCCACAGTGCATATTCAATCATACTACAGAATACTGTGCATGGGGGATTTAACGGTTAATATTTCATTGTTTCATGGCCAACACTGATCAAATTTGAGAAGAAAGTGATAACGACTAGGAACATACCATGATCAACCCCTTTTTGCTCCAAGTCTACACTGTCATCATTTGAGTGGGCGTGGTTTGAGATCCGATTGTGTCCTTTTCCTTTCTTGTGGCTGTGCCCGTGCCCATGCGAGCTGAGACCCCCGTGACTGTGGCTGTGGCCGGACTGGTGAAGGGTGAGGGCCATGCTGTGTCGAGAGTAGGAGCAAAGTATTTTCAAAGTGTGAAGCTAATCGGCTCTGAGATTACAAGACGTTTTGACAACATGCTACAACATAAACTTCTTCAAGAGTCCATGACACTGGATTTGGTATTGCCCTCCTCTCTGTATTGGCTTTAATTAAATAAATATTAAATACATAAATGTTCAAAACGTAAATGCACTGATAAAAGCTGTATGAATTAGTGTATTTTACTCACATAATATTAGCCAACACAGCACAACCAGAGGTAATGAGCATGACAGTGCCCTCGATGGTGTAGTCATCGCTGATGAGCCGCTCCACAGCCAGATAAACCAACACTCCTGTTACCAGCCAGATGGTGAAAACTGACAGCAGCGCACCCAGGATCTCTGCATGGGTGAAGAGATGAGGAGAAAAATAAATTAGGAGAAATACAACAAGAACTGCGGTCAAATACTGACTGGAAGCACTAGATAACAGATTTTCCAACTCTAAATTACACAAAGGAGAACCTGAAAATTGCTTGAAATTCAGAACGCAGGTAAGTAACAAGACTTAGAAAAACTGTATACACCATGTTCAAGTGTAGAGGTGGACCAATTATTGGTTCAGCTCAAGTTATTTAACATTTTACAGATGTTCTGGTAAAATATTGGCCAATTAGGCATCAACATGTTCTGTACAGAGAGCAACTGAATTAGCACCGAAGGTCTGAAGTCTTCTCTAGTTTTAGATTGTACAAACTGTCCACAAAATGGTCTGCTGGCAAGTTTCTACATCCCAAAACAATTAACCTCCATGTGCTTCAGCACCCACTACACAGTTTTAGGATAGCTTGCAAATTAGTAAGGACTAAGAAAGAATGAATGTGTTTGAAGTCTGCAGTTACCCTCATAAGAAACATTTATATAATAGAAGTATTTTCTTTTAAAAGTATAACAAACATCATCCTGTTTGGTTGGAATATAGATAAGCATTCCATTAAGTCTCTTTAAAAGGTGGCTCTTTAATAAGGCTAATAAACTATCACAGCCAACCTACAATTAGCCTTCAATTTAGTGACAAAGTGATCAGTAAAGACAGTAAAGGTCTTAAAGTAATGTCAGAAAAGAACATTTTTAAGCACTGTACAGCAAACACTGTATATGTAAAATCACAATAAAATCTTATTTAAAACAAAAATAAACAGCATTACATATGTCCCTGTTTGTGTACAAGCACAACTCTTTTTGCCTGAAAATGTCAATAAAATCCTGCACCCATCTATCCTTATTACTGAACCATCCAGGCAACGATCGCTGTAAACTAAACACAACAAAAACTCCTCAATAAAGGATTAAGTGTTGGTGAGTTAAATATCACAGGAAAATTGTTTCTAATGCAGCTTTAAAATCTGTCAGATAAATGTTGTCAATGCTGTACCTGCACGATGCCAGCCATAACTGAGCTTGTGTGTGGCAGGTCTGGAGGAGAGCCAGAGGGATAATAGGCTGATGATGAAGCTGGTGAAGTCCACCAGCAGGTGTGCAGCGTCTGTCATCACCGCAAGACTTCCTGCAAAATACCCACCTGCAGAAAGAGAGACAATACATTTATATAAATATTTTATTATTGTGCTGCTGAAATGATAGATTTATACTCGTGTGGGAAAAGAGAGACAGGAAAAAAAGTTTGAAGAAGTGAATAAACCACAAAAAGGCTCAGAAGAATTTAATAATTTACTTAACTTTGGTTTAATGGAATAATGATGTTGATGTTGGCGCTACATGAAAAGTTAAGGGACCACCAAAGCTATTACAATTCATCCTGAGGGGGACATGAATGACTGAATTTCATGACAATCCACTCAATAGTTGTTGAGACATTTCACTTAAAACCACAAATGTCAACTGGATAGTGGTGCTAGAGGAAAAGTCAGGTGATCACCAAAGTCATTAAGGTTCATCATCAAGAGACCATGAACGTCTGCAATAAACTGTGGCAAAAAAAGGAAGTATATGAAAGAGAGGAGAAGCAGAGGAAGTGAAAGGAGACGAAGACAGAGGAAAAACAAAGGTTACGAGTGGCAGAAAAGTTGACAAAGAGAAGAAAATTGTGAGATGGCGAAGTATGTGAAAGTATGAAAAAGAAAATAAGAGCTGGAGAGAAGAATCGGGGATTAAAGATGAAAGAAAAACAGAATGACTTACCAATGATTTCACCGATCATGAAAATCAGGCAGATGGCAGAGACCACATACAACCTCTTCCTGGCAACTTTCTTCTCTCGTTCGCGATTCTCCAGTGCATGACTGTTGTCATGGCAATGCTTGATGCCACCGGTGCCGTGTATCTGTAATGCCTCCTGGTTGGGCGCGCTGGATGTACATTAAAAATCAGAATAAATGCAATGAAGTGACAGCAGATAACAGCATGTTATCAGCAACTGACTTTAACGTTTGTTTAGGGTGCAACTTATTATTTTCATTATCGGGTAACCTGTCAATTACTATTTCACTTAATTGATTAGCCTTTAAATAGGCCAACAAAACTGTTTAAAAATGCCCATCACGAGTTCCCAGAGCCGATGCGTCATGTTCAGATCACTTGCCCTCCAATAACCAAAGATATTCAATTTACAGTGATATATAAACAGAGAAAAGGAGCAGGTCCTCATATTGTAGAGGCTGCAACAAGCGAACGTTTGGCATTTTCACTTGATAAATTGGTTTATCGTCAGATTTGTTAAGAATAAATATTCATTTCTGCTTCACTTTATATTTGTCCAGGTACAGGTATGTTTAACCCAATAGTCTTTTTTATACTACAGCTCTTTTTGTTGTGTTAAAGCATTAATCAGCCAACCACCAGATACAGTAGAGCTGCAGGTTAAGAGGGGGAAAATGCAGTTATTAGAATTTTATCTGTTGTATAAAAAATAAATAAATTGTTGGATATTTAACAAAAAACAACTTTGAGAGTTGATTTTAAAGTTATATGAAGTGGGTTTGTTTATTTTGGGAGACAAATAAACTAGAAATTTGTCTATTTAGTTGTTTAAAAAGTCACTGAGGAGCTTTAGAAAAGTTTAAGTGGCAATTTAAATGTTTATAAAGTCAACCAAAGTGAAATGGTCAGCTGCCTAGTGAGTGTAATATTCAGCCCCAGTACCAACTAGAGCCAGCTTCTCAATCAGCTGAACACAACTTAAGCAAGAAGCAGAAGCAAAAAGCATGAAAACTGCCTAAATTAGCAGATATATTTTAAAACAGTTTTGACAGAACTATGTTACTGCTTAAGCGCCATTATCTGCCACGATTCTTTTTGGCCCCGGATCCCTGTACGTTTTGTATCTGTTTGTTGTGTTTTGGTCTGTTTTTTGTGATGTTATCTGTTCCCGTCTGTAGTTTCATATCAGACCTTTTCATCTTATTTTTTTGCTGCCCATCTTGACCAGGACTCCCTGGCAGAACAGATATTGTATCTCAGTGGGACATTTCTGGTTAAATAAAAGGATAAATAAAAATAAACCGGCAGAAGATGGCCAGAGCTTCAACAGGAGACAGTTTGAATGCCCAGAAGGTGTTTTCCCACTAAGCAGGACTCAAATATTTGCACAAATATAAGTCTGAACAAAAACACTGCCACTAGGGAGGTATAGTAAATACCACCAAATACCATGAGTCAGTTGTTGGGCAACACAGACAGAGACAGCTGTTATGGTTATATTAGGAAATAGGTGAATAATATAACTAATGAAAAATATTAGGTCACAATGCTATACCCTGTGCACACCTCCCTGTGCTTGTGAGCCTGAGGTCTCAGCGTTTGAATGAGCTCACTGATCTGCACGTTTGCGCACTACTAATCCCAGCAGACCCCAGACCAGTCCCGTGTGGACAACCAGAAGTAAATAACACAACGACAATTACTGAGAAGCGTTTTTCTTTTCATAATGGATACTTTACTAAAAAAAGGTTTGGCAAACTCCGTATGTGATTTGTGCGTCGCTAAAACTCATTGAATAATTTCACTGAAACATGTATAAAAGAAATGTAACCAGAACATATGATAATCATACAATTATTCCAATTTGACTTGGTATAAAGCGCAAATGTAAGAATAAAAGTTTACCTTCCCTCAGTGGCGTACGTTTTCCTCACTTCTGACACCAGGTGAAGTCTCTCTGGATTCTTCTTTTTGAACATGATTGATGTCTTGGAGGAAATCAGATATTTAAAAAAACTCAACAACAACAAAAAATAAAAAAAAAAATAAGCCCAGACTAAAACAAAAACACGCTAAACCCCAAATTAAACTTAGTACTTGTGAGAAAGCTTCAGCTCTGTTTATCCAAACTTAATTTCTGCGTCTTGTTGTTTTCTCCTTTAGGCTTTATTGTCTCCTATTGAAAAGTGTTTTAACAGCCGCTGAACATCCCCTCAAACCAGTCAGGGTGCAAACAGCTAAATATGTGATGCAGCCTTGTGACTACCAACCACCGTGTGCACCGTGTGCAAATGCACGGCCGCCTGCAACGCGCCTGGAGCCGAGAGATGAGAGAGGGAAGGTGACGGCCTACAGGGATCCAAGATCCAGATATGAATGTATAAGTTTAAAAGACAGCAAATGTCTCAGCAAGTGTCAGGCCCATAAACAGGTTGTCAAGTCCATGTTTTACTGAGCCCTAAAAACTGAACATAAATTCAACATTTGAGTTGGTTGAGTGAGCACCGGTTCAGACAGACAACACTGCTGAACTCATTCAGAACCCCGCCCACCTCCTTTGAGCAGCCGGCACTCCGTGATTATACAATCAAACCAAGTGCCGTGCGCTCTTTCCCTTGTGTATTATCACATGACCATTCATTTCTGATTCCAGGCTTGTGCTGAAATTACCTCGCCTCTTCTCAGTTTAGATAACAATTTTTAACGCCATTAGTTTGCGTTCATATTTTTTTAAAATCGCAATATGTTGCCTAAAGCTGTGACTCACCTGCTCCCATCTGTCTAAAGTGGATTTTACTAGTTTCTCCTATGATACACCCAACCAAAAATAAAATTAAAACAGTCTCACATCAAGGCTTGTAAAATAAAATACTATGAAACAGTGCTCAACATGCAAGAGCACATGTTGAGCAGGCTTTAAGTGAATGTAATGTTTCCCAAGCTCAGGCTGCAGGGAAATCCGCTGAAAGAATGAATGATCCCTGTACTGCACAGTTTGATCATTTCTGCACCTCGAAAAGACAAAAACCAGTTGTTAACATTTGATTCCAAAATGCACCACAAGGTGGCGACAATGAGCCATCTACTGATACAGTATTTTTGAGTTTTTCAGGGAGATGGTCTTTAAATTCCAGGATGCAAATGATGCAAATTAATATATTATTATTTCTCATTTACATATTCTGATTGTTTGGGTACAACTCTCCTCTGTATGTTTTTGGCTTGAACTCGGCCTCCCATCCATCTGCAGAACTTGTGATGCTTAGTGTTGTGTGTCTTAGATTTAATGAATGGTCATCTCTGTTGTGCATATGTTGCAGCTCAGTGACTGTCACACCTTTGTCCATCTGCAGCTGTAAAGAAAAGTAGGTGCAAACTCACGCTGTGCAAGCTTTGACAAAGACACTCTGTCAAATTGTCTCTGTTTTATATCTTTTTGTTTTCATTTGATTGTGGCAGACCCCTGTGAATACTTGTGATACATCAGATGGATGAGGGTGATTCCCTTTTCCCTCCCAAAACACACAGTTTAGGATTTTATACATTTAATTTAATAACAATGGTGATATATATATATATATATATATATATATATATATATATATATAGAGAGAGAGAGAGAGAGAGAGAGAGAATAATGGAAGGTGGAAAAAGTGGCTTTTGCAAAAATGAAGTTGTCAATTATACATATTCACTCATTCACAAAGCAACTGGTGACGTTACAGCTCATACAACTTACATGAGTGCCCTTCAGTCTCTTAGAAAGCAGCATTAAGAACATGACACAAAGAGACAATCGCACACTTAAAGAGACTTAAATGCAGCTTTTTAAAATTCCTTTTGAGAGTTGTGGCATTTGTTTTCTTGAATAGGTCTAAAAGTGGAGTCAGGTTGACTCTAAAAATAGCTTTCAATGTGTCGGGGCTATTTTGGTCGATATCGTCTGTAGACTACCAAAAAGTGGGCCTGTGTTTGGCCAAGGCGTTGTGTGTGTGTGTGTGTTTGTTTGTGTGTGTCTGTGAATAGATGGTGCAGTGGGGTTGCTAGGGGCTGCAGAGTGAGGGGAAAATGGCACGAGAAGGGTTAGTTACACATGGCTGTTCACACTGTTCTTAAGATCCTAACCCTGCAACGGGCCACTCACCAGATCATGAGCGCTCTACTTACACTACAGGCCTGCATGTGCATGTTTGTGTATCTGCAAGCGCATCCTCTTTTAACAGACAAAACAACACACCAGAACCATTGCAAGCCCTAGTGTTTTTAAAGATACACAACTGTTGTCGCCATGGCAACCGCCCACCTCCTCCCCACCCTCTCCATCATGATGGCCGCTGTGTGTGTGTGTGTGTGTGTGTGTGTGTGTGTGTGTCTGATAAAAGGCCCCAAAAGTGGTAAACAACTCCAGGTCAGGCATCTGGACAATGCATCGACGTCAGACCTGCTCCGTCACATTCACACTCCAGTGACGCCGGTTCACTTTGCCAGACAGCTGCATGGGGTGTAATGGCAGCAAGAAAAGAGAGAGCAGAGGGGGGCAGGAGTGTGGATGAAAGAGAGAGAGTGAGTTCCTCATAAATCGTCAGGACTGCAAGGGATCTCATAACAGAAAAGACAGAGCGATCAGACGAGGCTGCATCTGCACCACAGCTGAGAACAACGCAAGACACAGCAGAGGGTCTAGAAGGAACCCAGTTAGACAAATTGAGTATATCACCGACCTAACATGATGGAAGTGGTCCTAACCAGACTGCGGGACTTCTCCTGCAAGACCTCCACCTTCAATGATTGTAAACCAGCAGGGCAGAGTGCATGCAGGGATCCTCAGAGCAGGGCTGACTGCCTCAGTGAAGGGTGCACAGCTGGAGAGGAAGGCAAAAAACTGGACATAGAGAGTGCACTGGCCTGGCTGCGAAGGGAACTGGTAAGACCAGTGTTTTGATGAAGGCTCACTCTCCTTTCTACATTTGAAATGAAGTCCATATCACTGTGTTTTTTGGGAGCAAGTACATTTACTCAAGTACTGTACTTAAGGACATTTCTGGGGGTATGACTTTATACTTCTACTGTACTACATTTCAGAGATAAATATTGTACTTTTTACTTCACTACATTTATTTAACAGCTATAGTCAAATTGATTTTACATACAAATCATGTGATTAAATTATAAAATATGATGCATTATTATAGATTAAAGGCCCTGCACACCCACACAGGTGTTTTGTGGCTGATTAGATCTACTCATGTTGGAGTATGCTGGGATTTACATGAGGTCACCATACTAATAAGATTCATAAAGCTGTAACTCGTCCCACAACAAAACTAACAAGAGAGCCCCTGAAGTTCAGAAAAAAAGTTATTTTTATTACTTTAAGATAATAAATGATCTTGTGCAAATAAGATAAAAAAATGTCCACTTTCAGGACCTGAAATCTAACACTCTGAAAGGGGGTATTTTGCATAATTAGTACTTTTACTTTTGATAGCGAGACTATGTAACTTTTGAAAGAAGAACTAATTACTTCTTTTACAAATAAAAAGTTGAATTCATGAGCAATTAAACACACCCTTGCTCATTTCAATACACTCAGGGATTTTGCTGTTACAGCCTTACTTGGTCTGTCGGCTACTTTTAGCTAATGTAGTAAACGTTAGCTCGATATTGCTATCTAACAAACATTAATGTGTCAGTTCACTGACCTGATGATTTTCTCTACTTGTGCTATTATGTTATGTTTTAGTATTTAGCATTATCCCGTAGTTGTCACATGTAGCCACAATGGCCCTGTTCAGCAAAAGTTACATAGTCTCGCTTAAAGTACATTTTGCTGGTTATACTTTTACTTTTATGTACTTTTACTCAAGTAGAATTTCGAATGCAGGACTTGGAAAGAGTATTTTTACATTGTGGTGTTGCTACTATTTTTAGTTAGTAAAGGATCTGAATATGTCTGATATGGTGTGAACTCCTGAGCTGAGAGGAATCTTTCAGCCAAAAATAATGAAATAATAGTAATATAAAAAGCATTTTATGGTCTGTTATGCTAATAATCAAGACATTTGTCACTTCAACAAAATGACCTCCTGGGTCATTCTGAATGTTTTTGTGTAGGGAGTTATTGTCTTTTTGTTCCTAAGATGCATGTAGGTCATGCTTTTACAATGTCAACCCCTTTTAAACCATCCTCTCTGGTCAAAGGGGCTGTGTGTGTGTTTATGTGTCCAAGTGTGTGTGTCTGTTTGCACCTCTGTGAGCAACTGTGTAAGGCTCATTGTCATGGCGTAATATATCACTCTGCATTTAGTTCGTTCACCCAGACAGCTCGTCATGGTAACCCAGTGTCCCGAGCACTCAGAGGAAAAACCACATGTCTGAGTAGGAGCTGGACAAAACAACCAGTAAAAACAGAGGCCACCTGGTTGGTTTGATAAGGACTCTCTGTGTAACAGCAATGAATGACAATATCTGAATTCTACTCATCTTAAAGGACGAGTAGAACTCACTGTAGTTCAACAAGGATCTTATTATAATATTATTTCCTATCAATGTTTTTGACCGGCAGCTTCAGTTTTGAGAAACTTAGCATTGTATGGCAGATCCCCAGGGCAATCATTTAGACCTCTAAAATCCAGGATAAAGCTTAAGGTCCATTTAGTAGCTGTTCTTGAGTTTTTGAATCATATAACATGATTTTCACCAGAAGTTGAAGTTTGCCTAGTCATGTAGATGTTCAAATTGTCTTTTTTTTAGCACTTTAAGGACTACTTGTTCATGCTGCCTTAAAAGTTGAGTTCAAAGTTTCATTCTTTCCCTTGAAACAGAAGTTGAAGAAACAATCTCAACTCAAATTCCATAAAGTAGCAAAGTAAACATCATAAAATCATCTCTGTAGTGAAATTTTACTCTATTAAGTAAAATTAAGACTGTTCTATCTATAGTTCTTATTTTTCAAAGACACACCCAAAAGACACCCTCCAACTCAATAAACCAATTATTTCCACTTCACACTGACCAATAGTTAACCTGCTGAGGTTTTTTGTCTCTTGAGTGAGAGATCCAACTCTCCGCCTCGTGTTCACAATGCAATTAAACCGGGGCTGCACAGCCACCATCACCGCTAATCAAATCCCAAGGTGCTGTTTTTCTATAGAGAAAGAAATTCTGTAAGAGTAAGAAAGATGGCTGCTGTTTTGTTATCCACACAAAACCGAACCTCTTGAGTTAGACATTTTGGTCGGGATAGTTTGCAGGATAGTAGTAAACAAAAGGGCAGCACATTATTTGAAAAGGGGCTGGTCTTTGGCATGAGGAGGTGGAGCCCAGCATGCCCACCTCTCCAACTCCCTCAAAGAAAAGAAAGTTCACGTTTCTTCTCTCATTCCTCCAAGTGTTGACAAAGGCGGTTAAACCAGCATCTTTCAGCCGGAGCCCAGTCTCAGCCTGGTGCTGTAATTAACAGAGAAAAGAAATGCAGATCGGCCCAGAAGGTTTTTTGTTTGGGACATTCCTCCATCCTTAGGACAAACTTGGACTCTGAAGTTGGTGGAGTTCTGAATATCTTATTTTACAATGCCGACAATTAGACAGCCTCTCATAAAAAAAAAGGAAGAAAGAGAACAGCATAAAGATGCATTTGCATTTGAAAGAAGGTAACGCTCAAATGAAATGGCTGTGGTTTCACACTGAGCATGAATCCGCTCCGCTTTTGGGGGAAAGGCAAGAACTCTTAAATTCAGTTTCAATTTCTTTAGGGGTTCTTTACTGATGATTTCTTTCCTGCATCATATGATATTTGGGCTTGTATGTCTGTTTTCCTCTCTATCCGTCAGTCAAAAACTAAACAGATGTTTTTTAATGTGTGTAGATGGAGATGCGTTCCCAGGACCAAGCTCTGATCCGTCAGCTGATGGAGCTGCACTCCGGCATCCAGGAGCTCAAGCAGGAGTTGTCTGAGGAGGAGCAAGAGGAGGAAACAGACGAGGAGGAAGCAGTGGAGGAAGAGGAGGGCAGCTACTGGGACTCTGAGAGCGAACAAGGAAGCAGCAGCGTCTACTCCAGCTCAGGGGAGGTGGGCTTTTCCATTTCCTTCCTGAAGATGCCTCCGCCCCTTTACTCAGAGGTTTTATCGAAGAGGGCGTTCAGCAGGAGAAGCTCTGTGCCTTGAAAACTCAAACTATTAGAAGAAATTCAACTTTTGAAGTCTCTCCTCAACTTCCTCCTATCCTCTACGACAGCCAACAAAGACAAGGTGGAGCAACATAAATACATTTGCAATTTCCCACCATAAATTCACTTCCCTGTCTGTATTTTTTTTCCAGAGAGAAGCGGAGGATGAGTGTAGTTGAGGAAAGATAAAAAGAAAGCATGTAAACAGTTGTGTCATGTAGGCTTATAATGGTTTTATGTTGATGCCAAGACATTTTCATTTAAATCCTCACACAAAATATCACATGTCATTAACATGGCTTATAATTTATCCTTTAAAAATGTTATATTGTAAATATAAAACTATAACATTTTAACTGTTGGACGTTTTTGGAAACGGGGGGGGGCAATACAAATTCCACCTAGAATTTTAAAATAATAATAATAATGTAATGGTAGAGGTAATATTAATATTAATAAAATAATAATAATAGGAATGATAGTGATAGGAATAATGATGATAATAATAGTAATAAGACTAATAATAACAATTGTAGTAGCAGTAGTCAAGTAGGAACACGGGGGCAACAGGTGGCCCACAATCACAGATCCAGACTCTGCAGCTCTGGAGGCAGAAATGCCTGCTGAAAGTGACAGAAGAAGAGAGGAGAGAAACAAGAAAGCACAACACTATGGGAGAGAGAAGATGTCGAGTTAGTAACATGCACTCGAGAGAGAGAGGAGAAGAGAGGAGAGAGGTGCATCATGAGGCCTATAGCAGCATAACTAAGGGATGGTTCAGGACTCACCTGAGCCAGTCCTTCTCTTAAATGTGGAGATGGTGTCTGCCTCCCGAACCCAAACTGGGACCTGATTCCACAGGAGAGGAGCTTGATAGCTGAAGGCTCTGGTTCCCTTCTACTTTTGGAGACTCTAGGAACCACAAGTAACACTGCACTCTGGGAGCACAGTGTTCTAGTCGGGTGTTATGAGCTCTTTAAGCTAAGCTAAGCTAACCAACTGGTAGCTGTAACTTCATATGTTTCGGACAGCTGAAAGAGGAGTATCAATCTTCTCTTCTAAATCTCAGTTAGAAAGTGAACACGCTTTTTCCAAAATGTCAAACTATTCCTTTAAGTTAGTATGTAAATTGTAAATAAAAAGACAGAGGATAAAATAAGTCCTGCATTAAACACTGACCTAAAGGCAATCATTGTTGTCTTTGTGTAGTGTGTGTGTGTCAGAAAGGGAGAGAAAGTTTTCTTCTCTATGTAGACAAATAGTGATGTTAACAGCAGCTCGTGACACAGTTCAAATTGTATGCTGAATTGATTTTTCAAACACTGTACAAATGTTGAGTTTTGAATTTCCTGATTTATGTGTGTGTGTGTGTGTGTGTGTGTGTGTGTGTGTGTGTGTGTGTGTGTGTGTGTGTGTGTGTGTGTGTGTGTGTGTGTGCGTGCTGGAAGCTCACTGACCTTTGATGACTGTAACTGCATACAGACTGGATTCAATGTAGCTGCAGGACACCTTTGAGTTCACTGCATCTTTATTGTGCACATAAAGCATTCTGGTGACAGTATGACATTGTTCCATATATTCTTAAATATCTCTTTGAGAAAATATTATTAGGATATCTAACTTACTGCGGTGAACCAACATGTAAATCTATGTTTAAAAAGATAACTGTGGTCAGATTGTTAGTGTATAGAAAGTATTTGTGAACTGAATAAGCTAGAACTGTTTGGGAATGAGACGTGGATGTATTTATTAACCATACCTGAACTTCTAGCAGTATTTCAAACAGGTACTGTACTGCAGGGGTACAGTATGCCAGCACAATAAAGACATGAAATGAGATGGTGCACATTTTATTTTTGTCAAATCACAAAACATGTCAACATAAAGTTGCGACAAAAGTGATTTTCTGTTTAATTTTTACATTCATAATGCCTTGTTTCCTGACCTAGCAAAGCAACAAAACAACATACAACAAACAAGTTTCTTTAGCACAACACCTCATAAGTGCAAAATATCTAAAAAAAACAAAAAAAAAAAACAATGCCAGCATCACACAAAAGCAAGAACATTTTGTCCTTTTTTCTCTACCCGGGTTACTTTACATACAACTGGCGTCTATTTTTTACCATGACACATTTTATTACAATGAGCCATTATCACATGAAAACGCATTCCGTCTTTTCTGTTCGCATTTTTGAGTTTTTAGTTACATCAGAGTGATTTCCTGGTTTCCTGGGGCTGGTTACTGCTGATCGTCCCCTTCTACTTCCACACCTCCGAAACTCTCCCTCCTCAGTCTTTGGATCTCTGTGTTGAGCCCCAGCAGTGTCTGAGCCAGCTGGAGGTCCTGGGAGCGCATCTCCAGCTGCATGACAACAATGAAAGAACTGAATCAGCATGTTGGAAATTAATTAATGACGTGACATCGGCAATAGATAAATCAGAGACATTTCTAGACGTGACAACTGATAGAAACTGTTGCAAACTATAGAGAAAAGCACAAAATGTCAGATATGTCAGTCAACTTACCAGTTCAGACCTCAGCCAGGTTATCGCTCCATCTATCTGTGCCCTCCGCAGCTCTTCGTTGGCTTGGTAATTCCTGCCGATGCTGACTGGTCTAACAGTGGAGCCAGAGCCTTGAGGATCTTCTCTGGAGTCTCCTGTCGTCCTGAAGGCATGAATCAGTTTGTTTTTAATGTTCTCCAGAACCATGGTCGACAAAGTATCCTCGCTGTGACTGTCTCGGTCCATGCTGGGAGGGTAAGAATGTGCGGGCAGGTGTAAGTGTGCCTCACGTGTTGCCTCCCAGCACTTTCTTTGCCAGGCTGGTATACACTTTCTCACAAAACTTTGGGAATCTTCTCTTTTTTCTCTCTTCTTTTCACTCCACAAGAGCTCCTCTTTACAGATTCCTCTCTGAACTGGTCTTCCTCTGTCCCCTATGTGAACAGGACTCCGCAGCACAAGTCTGTGTGCTTCTGTTCAGCAGCTGCAATCATCCCTGGTGTTGAATTGGCTTGTTTTGTCATTGTTACTATGGAGAAACTGCCCTCCGCCTGCATGCCCCATCTCCTCCTCCTCCTCCTTTCGGTAACCTTAATAAGAATGGTGGAAGATCTCGGACAAAGACTATTGTTGCCTCCAAAAAGAACTGAAAGGACTCCCCCAACCACCACCGCCACACCCTCCCCCCCTTTTCTTCCCTTTCTCGCTTTCCTTTTCTCAGTCAATCCCATCCCCATACAATTCTACTGTGAGAAATGTGTTGTGAGTGAGCTCTCATTTGGACAAAGTGCCAAAGTGTAAACCTGTGTGTGTGTGTGTGTGTGTGTGTGTGTGTGTGTGTGTGTGTGCCTGCATGTACAGCATACACAAAATCCATCAAACCCCCAGTGGACTTTTTCAGTGCTTCTCCCTAAATAAGACCTGCTTGTCAGCTTAGGAGACAGGCAGGTTGGGCAAGGAGGGAGACACAGCCACAGTGTTAGCTGATTCAGAGGCACAAAGGCCAACCTACGGTGAAATATAACCAGGCCCTTTGTGCCCAAGTTAAGTCCATTCCCTGTGGGGTTTGTGGGATGGTTTTTGGCGGCTGTGAGCAGTTTTTTTCCCTGACTTGTGTACAGAGATGAGACAGGGGTCTAGTGTATTTTCTGGCCTGACTTATGGGCCTGGCTGTGAGAAGTGAGAGGGCACATTTGGAAGGGACTTCCCACTCAGTCAATGCTTTCAAGTGCACAGCTTTTTTCCCCAAGGTAATTCTTTACTTTGAGGAGATGTTTTGCTCGTTTTCAGTGCTACGTCATAGGAAACAAAGAGAAGTGGTGTGTGTGTTTGTGTTTTAGTGTGTATGTGTGTGTGTGTGTGTGTGTGTGTGTGTGTGTGTGTGTGTATGTGTGAGAGAGAGAGAGAAAGTGAGACCTTGTGATGTCCAACACCCTATTAAAAAACTCTCAGCCAAGTTCTGCTCCACACATTGACCATTAAATAAATGTCATACAGTAATCTGTAAAGACGGATGGATGAGCATGTTGGAGAGAGAGAGAGCACTTGTCAGAGCTCATAAGATGTGAGCTAGGACTCCATTTGTGCAGAGGTCTGTGGAGCGTGAGAAGAGGTTGGAGGGACTGGGCCGTCTTGAAGGTCAAGGAAGCAGGGCGACACATGACGACGATGTCAGGGACAAACAAGCTGCCAAATACACAAGTTGTGCCTCAGGTGGTGGGAGAGTGGTGTGTCCTTATGTGACTAAACGAACCCTGTCTCCTAGAAATTACGTTTGATATTAATCGAATTGTTTTTGCAATTACGTTGGGAGGGCAAACATAATCACTGCCTGGATTATGGTCAGTTTTTTGTCGCAGGGAGGTGGTCGGGGACTTGGACACTGGAGTCTGGGGTTCTTATTCAGAGTCTTGTCTGTGGTTTGGTCTTGGCAACAAAAGTGCTTTGTTTAAGGCTAGGGAAAGATTGTGGTTTTGGTTAAATGTTAATAAATTGCGATCAAGTCACTGCAGATATTTTCTGTAATAAACCAGACCATGATCCATAACCTTAACCAAGTGCTGCCAGTGCCTAAACACATGTAGGGAAAACGGTGGAATAGTGAAACATAGAAATACCATAAGATGCAAAAAAGAGCAGCACATTTGATAGAAATTATTCATCCAGTTTCTTCCCTGAAATATATGGGAAGTGAGAAGGTATTCTTGTCAAAGAGAGGGGGAGATTTGGAGAAACTGCTTCTGAAGAGGGAGGAATTCTGGTTCTAAATTGGGCACTTTACGCCCAAGAGGGTTGAATGAGGAAATAAACTTGAAGTCATTTCTGTAGAGTCTGTTTGTTCTCAAATAACAGGATTGTTTTGAGAACACTCAGAAATTTACCTCATGGAATGATGCAGATGGACTGAAATTATTTAGGGTTATTCATAAATGTCAAGTGATGGAAGTGATTTCGAAAGATTAGTCTAATTAACGAGATTGGAAGAATGGAAAAATTTGTTTTGCTTGTATTGAAAAATGGATATTCGACCTTTTTAATCACTGACAGGTTGAGATGAAAGAATGTATTTGCAATCGTAAAAAGATGATTGTAATGTTATATTCTGTATTTATGGTCATTGATATTTCTCTTACAATTTTTGTATCAGCTAAGAGTAATGATATTTTGATAATAGTATTTATGAAGAAATGGATGATTGTAATGTTTTGTACATCTATGGGGATTTATTGGTCACATGATGGATCCATGTGTTGTATATAAGGAAACCAGAAAACGTTGATGAAGGCAAAATGGGCGAAAGCGTTTGGTGAATAAAGCGTGGTGTACTGGAGAAGAGTTGTGTGACATGTTTTAACTTTAAGGAGTGCCTAAACATAACCAATGAAATGTTTAATAATGCTGCCACAAGCGGATATTGTATTGCAAGATCGGATATTTTGGGGGAAAACAAATGAAATATGCTGTCAGTGAACATTTTACTGAAGCAGTCAGTATCAACATTTTTGTGGCTTGCCGGATATGTTAATTTTCCTCATTATGTTAATAGAATCCATAATCTGAGTATCATTCCTGCAAAACATATTTGCTATTGTAAATTAGTTGTATATAAACATAATTTCTAGGAGACACAGTTGGACGAAGTGAAGTCCCAGTTCTACACTTTGTCATTATGTGCCATTTACCAAATTTAATGGCATTTTATTTTTTAACAGAGTAACAGTTAGTACAGTAGATTTACAGAAATAATGAATGCTTTTTACGTGGTGCTTGGAGCCTGGTATACTGGTCTAGTTAAAATGTGTATTTATTAATTTAAAAGAGACTTTATAACAAAATGATCTGGTGTTCCTTGATGTGTTATTTCTGCAAGACACTTATAATCTTTTTTAAATTTTGAGCTAAATGTTTTGCGTGTTGATGTGCATTGTTTGTTGACCACAGTGGGGTCTTCGCATCTGAATGTGATAATCCGAGGTGTCATTTGTTGTTTCTTTGCACTGCCAAACACACATTTGGCTCATGTACTGTGATTTCAATGTGCTGTTGTTGAGTGATTCAAAGCGTGTCGTTATCAGGAAATTAGATAATAATTTTTAATCTTTGGGCTTGGGGAGCATGCCAAGTCATTGCGAGTCAAAAGGCTAAAGTGAAGACACAAGTCATTACTGTTAAAGTTAAGTTGCAAGTCTTGTTTGATTTTGTCAAGTCATCAGATTTATCAGATTTATTTATCAAGTCTGCCTCAAGCCCAAGTCACATGACTCAAGTCGACACTCAAGTCTTTACCTTAATTTTATGCAATGATGTCATGGCAAACTAAAAGTTGGGTAAACTAGAAACTATCCAGTCACAATAAAGCATATCAAAATAAACTATGATTATAGTTTTCCAATTATAATCTACCTCATCTGAAAGATGCCACTCACACATGGTCTTGGCCACGCCCAGCTGTATTACAATGTTTAGACAAATACTTTTTAATGGTTCTCACAAGTATTATGATCTCAGATTGAGCCTGAAGCGTAACTTTTCTTATCTTTTCAAACAAAAAGAAAAATGTGTTTATTTCCATTTGAGGAAGCACAAGATTAGATTCTGGGGATTTTTGATGAAAATTAAATTGTAGTAATTGACTGGAAGGCTTCAGCCCCACTGTTTGAATTAAAATAATGATTATGAAAATAATGCAATATGGCAATAAGTCAAACTCTTTGGGTAATTTAACATTGCGGAACCATTATTGCCTTGAAAATAAATTTTTCTTTTTTCTATTCCATTTGTGTCTCATGCGTGTTTATCCACCTGGTAATCTTTCTCTCCACTGAAGAGCCTCCACTGAAACCTGACATGATGGGATCATCTGTGTTATCTGAATGGTGTGGTACCTTTCAGCCAACTTTGCCGCCTCCTGGTGGTACTTTGAGCTGTCTGCAGAATGAATGAATTTTAACATGTAACATGCAAACGGTTAATATGATTATGTCCTTTTGTGTGTGTATTTACATGTATGCAACTTGGAGACTGTTTTTATTTAATAGCATTAGCTGGTTCACTGGGGGGAGAGTCCAATTGAAAGGTCAAGTCGAAATACAGGGCCGCTGGACAGTAGCGAGGCAGAATACAGAAGAAACTTGAGAGGAAACCATGAACAAAAGCCGGTGCAGTTTAAAGGTCATTCAAAGAAACTGTGTCTCTGCTCTTTCAGAGTGAAGCTAAACTGCTGTCTTTGTCGACTCACTTTCTAACACCCTCAGATTTGTGTTTCCGGCCTGAAAACTGCTGTAGAGAGCTGAGGATCAACTTTACACTGAACCTGGAACAGTGGTGGAATTTAACCAAGTACAAATGTGAGGTACTTGTACTTTACCTGAGTATTTGCATCTCATGCCACTTTCTACTTCTATTCCACTACTGTTCAGAGAGAGATATTGTACTTTTCACTTCACTATAATTATTTGACAGCTCTGGTTACCAGTTACTTTACAAATTAAGATTTTTGCATGCAAACCATATGAGAATGTACAGCTGAAGTCAATTAATATATTGATGGAAAATTAACTGGCAACTATTTTGATAATCATTTAGTAATTTTTCATTTCCTGATTCAAGCTCCTCTAATGTGAGGATTTGCTGCTTTTACTTTTAATAATTTAATAATTTTAATGTATTTTTAATCATTTTGAGGTTTGAACTTTGGTTGGACAAAACAAGCATTGTGAAGGTGTCACTTTGGGCTCTAGGTAATTGTGACGGCATTTATCACTATTTTTTTAATGTTTACAAACCAAACAATCAATCGATGAATGGAAAAAATAACGAGTAGATGAATCCATAATGAAACTAATCAATAGTTGCAGTCCTATCAAATGAGCTCCACCTCAACCAACTACAAATGAAATGTAAACTCAAGCTTTCACATTGATGCATGAGTAATAATAATCTAATGATATAATATATCAGTAACACATTAATATTTTAAGTATTTTCCTGATTATACTCACATGCTTTAACCTCTAAAGAAAGTTACAAAGTGCATCACAACACAGGAGAATAAAAATCACAATGAAATATACATGTAGGGCCTAACAAGATAAACATGGTAAACTAAGGACTAGGCCTAAGATTTAAAACAGAGGTAAAAGAGAGTGCAAGTAAAGACAAAACTGAAACAACTGTGAGAAAACCTTCACATGAAAGGGTAAAAGATGTTTAATGATTTAAAAGACCTTCTACTCCACTACATCACAAACATTTTGTTACATATTTTACAGCCTTTTTAATCCCCTATATTTATTTGACAGCTATAGTTGGTTAGACTAGACTACCCAACAGTAATAATTAACCTAAAGTTTGCTCAAAGTTAGTCTAAATTCTGATCATTCTGCATAATGAGTACTTTTACTTTTTGGTACTAATACTTGTAATAATTTGAAGGTGTTGGAGTAGGATGTTAATACTGTGGTACTGATACCTTTGGCTCAGCATCCCTCCCTCTTTCCCACATCAGCACCACTCTGCATCCTGCTGAGGTTTTCAAACCGTCCAATCGGCCCAGGAGGGGGGGAGAGCGAGGACGCCATCTTGCTTGTTTTAGTCGGAGGAGGGGTGGAAAAACAGCCGCCGCCGGCAGCGACTCCACGGCCGGCAAAAAGAGAAAAGCACAAAACGGCTCACCGGTGAGTCATTTAGTTTTATGTTTGACTGTGTCAATTAAATGTCAACAAAAACACACGCTAGCTTCGCGGTGCTCTGGTATTTAATGACAGTGGCTAACGTTAGCTCGTCCGCATCATTAACGTTACCTGTTGTGATACAGGGGCGCGCATCAACGGTTAATGCGGTGTAGTGTAACTGTAACGTGTACGGGGATCCAACGGTCGTCTCTTTTTAATTACATGCTTTTTCCTAAATGCTGGACGTTTACCTGTGTATAACATTACTGACTCATTAACTTGTGTTTTGCAGTTATAGTCTAATATATGCGTTTGATGTAGCAGGTGCAGGTACATTATAGTGCTGCAGGTAACACGTTATAGCTAACTTAGCATTTTTACTTAACGACCTGGCAGACATTTCACAGATTGCCAAGGGGTCTGTGTCTGCGAGGAGGACAGAGTCACGGCCGGGGAATGAAATGAGAACCACGCCTTCTGAGTTGTACAAAAAAAAGCTACCAGAGAAGAGTGAAAACTGTTTTTTTGACTGCCCGCATACCTTAACCCTTTGATTCACAAGCTGTCCTAAGCCCTTGTAATGCACAACATGGGTCAAAAATGAGCCGTATTCATTTCCTATGTCATGCAAGGCTCATGAAATCAATTAATTTCATCATTTAATATCCCAAGTATTCATTAAATATCTTGTTTTTGATTACCAAAAATCATTATTTTAATTTTTCCTTTCGTACTTTATGAACAAAAATAGCTTTTGTATTACTACATCAAGTTTACACACATGGGTCAAAAATGTGTGCAAGTGTGATTTAAAAATAATAAAGACATACAATAATAAAAATGTTGTTAAAATAATTATTTTAGCAGTGATTTGGACCAAACAATAATACATTTAATATTTGGAATATGTTTATTTGGCACACATAACATACACATAACACTGATAACGATTATACTGATTGTGTTATAGATACTGTACTTTATCTGTAGTGACCTATGGTTAATGTGATCGAATAAAAGAAAATATAACTGATGAAATAAAATCATATGGTTACAGCGCAAATTGCCATCTCGTTGCTTACACGCTTCACAAATGACTACTACATATTTGTGCTCCTTGCACACGGGCTTGGTGCACTGGGAACACCAGCTGCTGACTTTTCTGTCTTTGGCAGCTGGGCTGATCTTGCACCTCTTCCTTCTCACTCGGCCCTCCTGTCTGATGTCCCCCTGTGGCTGGGTGGTGGCTGCGTTTTTGTTTTTGTATATTTGCATACTCTCATTGCCTTTGTAATATGTTTTTGGAGGTGGGGCGTGCCCTGCATGTGCCTCTTCATATGTGGCTTTTTTCTGACTTCTCGTCTGTGTTGTCGCAAATGTTGAGCTTTCGAAACACTTGTTACTCATTATACTTACTGTAATTATTTACTTACTTTGCTTTTTTTAACTGCTGTTTTCAAGTGCAAGAGAGAACTGTCAAGCTCAAAAAATTAATACTGTATAAAAATACTACATAGAAAAGTATATTTACAGTTTATTGTAGGGAGTGCAGTCCCTAGCTTGTGGCCCTGGCAGGATCAGACTTAAGGGTCCTGATGTCTTAGGGGAAGCTCTTCCTGAGTCTTTGTGTGCTGGTTTTGAGACAGTAGAGGAGCTTGTCAAACTGCAGCCACTGATCGAGTCCATTGCAGGGATGATAAGAGTCCTTCATAGGACGCTGTGTTCTGGCTCTGCACTGACTTGTCTACAGGTACTGTACAGCAGAGTGGGGGGTGCTGAGATGATGGTACGCTCACCACAGTCTGCAGGGCTAGGTCCTGCAGGTCCTGATTGGGGCTGTTCCCATACCAGGTCTCAGTTAATCAGCTTGCATCCTGCTATGAACCTGCTGTCACTACTCCTATTTAGCTAGACAACCGTGTCTGCATCTTCAAAAAGTCTGCTTGCAAAAGCTTAGACAATTCAATGAATGTGTCCTTTCAACTGTGATTCTTTGTTTACCTTTTCAGAGTTGTGATTTCAGTCATATACAGTATGTTGTTTCTCCCTTTGTGTTGCTTCCTCTCTCTCCAGGCCCGACGCCTTAGACAATGTTTTATGCCCACTTTGTCCTCAGCAAACGTGGGCCGCTGGCCAAAATCTGGCTGGCGGCCCACTGGGACAAGAAGCTGACCAAGGCTCATGTGTTTGAGTGCAATCTGGAGAGCAGCGTGGAGAGCATCATCTCACCCAAGGTAGTTTCTCAGGGTCTTCACTTTCACAGAGAGATGATGGTTTTAATTGTCCTTTTATTGTTACTGTGTGTTGATCTACATCTATATAATCTCCATCATCATCATCCTATAATTACAAGGTTCTGTTTTGGGAACTGATTGGTATTTCACACTCAAAATCTGATAAAAAAGTTAAGATATAACAACGTTCTGGCAGCCTTGTTCGATATTAGTTCATGTATTTAATAAATAAATTGATCATTGATCACATATTTTAAACGTTTACTGATGTAAGTCCAATCTAACAATGTATCATATCGTATCATAAATTTGAAGGAATTAGATTTGCAGCATTGATATCTCACTGACAGTCTTTGTAAGTCTATCAAGGCTGCTTGCTGAAACTTATTGGTTGATTTTTAACGGAAAACTATTATCATGGTAAGCAATGATTGTTTATTCAGTAAAACTGGCAAACATATGTGGTTATATTGTCTAACAAATGCAAAACATTACTAACAAATTTGATTACTTTCATTTCATATCATTCTTAACGTAATATTTTGAGCTTTGTGCCTGCTGGACTAGACTTAAGTAGGCAATTTTTACACATAATTTAGGGCCTTTGTAACATGTGATGGTCATTGGTTTTGACATTTTCTTCATAACTGTTCAATTGATTAAATATTCTGTGGATTAATTCATTTAGAAAAACCCTTAGTTGCAGCCCTAATGTCATTATTTCATTACTGTTGTGTTGTTACGGGATGCTGAGACACCATTGATGAGACCACATGAAACATTTTATCAGTTGACTGATTGAAAAAAAGAAGACTGATTTGGCATTTCATGACTAAGCAATAGTAGTGGCAGTTTTGAGTATTGACACGTTTATATAAGATTTGCAGATTCATTCCATTGTATCACCACTGATCATCTGTGCATGTACCTTTTTATCATTATTTTTACAGGTGAAAATGGCTTTACGAACGTCAGGACATCTGCTGCTGGGGGTGGTGAGGATCTATCACAGGAAGGCCAAGTACCTGCTGGCAGACTGTAACGAGGCCTTCATCAAGATCAAGATGGCGTTTAGACCAGGTCGGCGATAAAATGTAACTTATAAGTCAAAACTTGGTTTCCCAAAGCAATCAGACTGATTCTCTGCTTTCAACTAGTTGTACATACTGTATTACATGCAGTGTTGGTCAGAGATTGAAACCTTTCTCACGTCCCTTGAGAAAGATAATAATCAGGTTTTTTAATGTTATAGCTTTAACGCATGTATGTTCACCTACATGCAATACTGTAAATATAAAATACACAAATTTATTGCTTCATCTTCCTCTTATATAGCAAAAAAAGAGATTCCAAATGTATTCAGATATTTAGTTGAAAGTAGTTGTTGGTAAATTGTTCTCTGTTCCCGGTTTTCTGTACTTTTCCACCCATCTTCAGGATCTTTTTTAAAACTCCTCGTATTTATATACGTATTATCGAACTATGCCTGGTTCTTCCCTGCCACTTGAGATATGTCACATGCTGTAACTCTTTTCCTACATTGTGGTGTTTCAGGTGTGGTGGATCTTCCAGAGGAGAACAGAGAAGCAGCCTACAACGCTATCACGCTGCCTGAGGAGTTCCATGATTTTGATCAGCCACTACCAGACCTAGAGTGAGTCCTCTGTCGGTCTACCTCTTTGTGAGAGAGCATTAGGTAGAAATACACTAGAAACTAGATTGAACTTGTGCAGAAAACCTGTGCAAACCACAGTGATCAAAACAAACAACGTTATTTTTGGTATTATTCTTTTGTTGGGCATTTTCATGCCTTTTAATAGATAGCCAGCAGTAGAGACATGACTGGAGGAGGGAGATATAGGGAATGACATGCAACAAAGGTCACGTCAACGAGGACTTTGGTACCTTAATCCCTAGACCACCAGGGCGCCTCACAATATGTAATACCTTTGTGGACATTTAATACTGGACATTTTTCTTGTCCAAAAACATAATTTTCAATTTTCTTTCTAGTATATTTCTGCCTATAATATTGATTATTCAAAAATATTGTAGAACCATGCGTGTTTTCTTTTTTCAATTGGACGAATTCTTATGATGGTTCTCGCTCTCCACCCACACCCATTTCTACATTCTGGGAAATATAGGTAATCACTAACGAATGTTAAAAAAGACAAGACAAGTGAGCTGACAAGCACTTCATTACAAAATAACTAATAAATAATAAGGCATTGAATAAGCATCGAAGTGCGGATATATTTTGTCTTTTCCACTGCTCGCAAAAAAAAACCATTTGAAGAGAAGTGCTGTAAATACAAGATAAATATTGAATTGACTGTGTGGTGTGTTTTGTACAGTGATATTGACGTTGCTCAGCAGTTCAATTTGAACCAGAGCAGAGTGGAGGAGATCACCATGAGAGAGGAGGTGGGCAACCTCAACCTGCTGCAGGACAATGACTTTGGTAGGCATCTTTCTTCTGAGCGTGCATGCTTTTGTTCAGTAATTTCATGCTTGACAGTCACATTTTTAAACATCTAGGACAGTTTGAACAGTTGCTACTTTTCGTTGTTAGTTGACAGTGTAACTTCCTCCACTCGCCCATTTCCCACACTATTTACTATAAAGACACGTTTCTGTTGTGCAGCTGACTTTGGTATGGACGACCGGGAGATGATGCGGGAGGAGAGTGCGTTCGAGGTGGACATCATGGGAGCGTCAGCATCCAACCTGCTGCTGGAGGCTGAGGGTGGAGCTAACCCAATGGCTGACAAGTCCAACCATCTGGAGTACGATGACCAGTACAAGGACGACTTCGGAGACAACCCCATGGAGAGCAATGAGGGAGGCATGCTCGGTAGGATCCTGTCAATATTATAGGCACTGACTCTACAGTTGGAGTTTGAGATAGATGCAATAATGTTAGCATTCTGCAACAGTAACTTAAGTAATAATGGAGAGCATGACATGTGTATTCCCACAGTTTTCCTTCCTCTTAGTGGCCCAAGCTTGTAATGGCAGACTTACAGAAAGTGTGTGTGAAAGTTGAATGCTATGAAGGATGCTGATAGCTGAGTGTAGCCCCTCTCATTTAGATGGACTGTTAAATTAAGTGAATTATCTGGATTGTTATAATTGAATGACCTTATCTCTATGTGTAGTGGACAAGCTGCTGAGTAATGAGGATGGAGGCGGCATCTTTGACGACCCTCCTGCCATCACAGAGAGTGTGATGATGCCTCAGGACCACGGAGACGATGAGGACGACTTTGACGCTCTCTCAGGTCAGTGCCACAAATAACCTCAGTAGTAAACCCTGAAAAAAAAGTGTTTTATGTTGTGTTGCAATAGCTTTGGTTACATACAATTGGAATTACAATACCGTTACCTACATATCATGACATGTATATCCAACATGGTGTGATTGTGTGTTGTTAGCGGGAGCCCCAGACAGTCCAGACTCAGGCCCAACAGAGCCTCTACCAGCCATGGCAGACCAGACAGAACAAACCACCCTGATTCACAACGAGGAAGAAACCTTTGCCCTGGAGCCTATTGACATCACAGGTAACAAAGCTGGTTTCAAGAGACAACTTCAGCATTCCTCGATCCCTTTTCATTTCCATTTTTGTGCTAAAACTTCTGTCTGAATTTCCTTTACGTCATTAGAACATACAGTTCCACTTCATTTCTAATGGGTTTCTTTCCCTTTCCATGAACGAGATCCCACCTCGTACATAAATCTGTATGCAAAAATCAGAGACTGGCAGCAGATAGAAAAAGTTAACAAGAATGTGTTGAAAATGATTGAAAAAATTGTCTCGATAAGAGTAGAAAAGTAATTTGTCCAGTCGATGATAACACATTGATCGACACCAGATCAGCAATTTTTGCGAATAACAACTGAAGTGTACAATTACGCTTGTCTACGCAGGAACAATGTGTTTATATAGAAATGCTGTTTTTGCTCCAAATATCTGAGCTATTATATTATATATTGGTTTACTGAGCTGATTCATCTCCGTCTTCCTATGAACTGTGCAGTGAAGGAGACCAAGGCGAAGCGAAAGAGGAAGCTGATTGTGGACAGCGTGAAGGAGCTGGACAGTAAAACCATCCGTGCACAGCTGTCTGACTACTCTGACATTGTCACCACCCTGGACCTGGCACCTCCTACCAAGAAACTGATGATGTGGAAGGAGACCGGTGGAGTCGAGAAGCTTTTCTCTCTCCCTGCTCAGCCCCTCTGGAATGCTAGGCTGCTTAAAGTAACGTTACCTCAGAGATGCACAGTTAATCAGGGATAAGTGTTCAAAGTAGCACTTTAGTAAGAATTAAAACTACTGTATCTTTCTGCATGTTCTCTCTATCTGCCTCTTTGCTTTCTCTCTAGATGTTTACAAGGTGTCTGACACCACTGGTGCCAGACGAGCTTAGGAAGAGGAGGAAAGGTGGAGAGGCTGACAGTCTAGATGAGTTCCTCAAGGATCTGGAGAACCCGGAGGTACCCAGAGAGGAAACAACAGGACACCAGCAGACAGACATCATGGGTAGGAAATGGGTGTTTGTGTACATATATGCTTGATTTATTTGTGGAAAGCCATAACAGAAACAGTATGGATATTAAAATTTGGATGCATTACATTTCTCCTATTTTTTGCTGTGGATTGGACTTGTTGTAGTGCTTCAGTTTGGGTTGTTTGTCTTGGTATGAAATTCGTAAGGTTGGACAACAGCAATGTGTACGGGTTGCAAAAGTGGTAACAATTTGAAATAGAATATTTGCGCGCATATTTTTCCACCCATATGTTAATTTGTGGCAGTCTAGATCAGTTTGCACAAGGTAGAGTTATCAACTAACTGAGTAATTGATTCTCCATTCAGTGGGAAATTGCTAAAAAAAAAAAAGAAAAGAAAAGAAAAAAAAGAGGATGTGTGATTGTGGATGCCCACAAATATCCTCAGTGATGATAAACTGAAACATTCAGTGTTCCCATGCACAGAAAAGAAATATTTTGTACATGTGAGTTTTTCTAACATGTACAGTATGTCCATTTCTCCTCCAGACCAAACCATCATGGAAGAGGCCAGTGTTCTGCAGACTTCAGCTGTAGAAGGCAGCAGGACGACGCTGGACGAGTCAGTCATGCCCCCTCCGTCCTCCCAACGTGCCCTCAAACGCAAAGCCCAGGACACAGAACCAGCCCTGCCCGTGAGTACAGATTCCCCCCTAGTAGTAGTAGTGTCTGTATATACTGAAGGAGATGCACACTCGTCACCCACCCTTTTCCATATCTGATCATCCCATATTTGATGTCAGGACTCTAAATAACTCTCTCCCTGTCCTCTCTACCAACTCCACTAACTACCCTCTATATCTGTATCCTCTTACACTCTTTTCTCTAGATGGGAGCTTTGGACCAGCAACAACAACAGCCGCAGGAGTCCAAAGCCTCTAATGTGTCCCAGCAGCTGGAGGCATCCAGTGTGGATCTGCTCCCAGAGGAAACCACTAACATCAGCCAGCTGATAGAGTTGGACCTGCTCTGTGACAAGGACAAGAAGAAGAACGATGACGACTCTGATGAAGAGGTGAGCTAGAGAGATCCACAAATACTTGCAAAGTACACTTTATTTATTCATGGTAAGTTAACAGACTCATTTTATCCAGGACTTTACAGTAGGTAGCCTTTATTAATGTTTCTAACTGTGTTTCTCTGTGTCAGGAGGATGAGGTGCAGGGAGGAGACCAGGATCAGGAGGAGAGGAGGTGGAACAAAAGAACCCAGCAGATGCTCCATGGCCTCCAGGTATGTATATGTTCATATCTTTTTGGAAGAATCAGAAAAACAGGATGATATCTTGTTGCTACAGCTTAGAGGAGTTTTTACCTACTTGTCAGAATGGTCACATCCCAAATTGTTTTTATATCTTAAGTTAAAACCATAAACAACTTTAATAAAAGTGCTTTTTTAGTATTTAGTAAATGTTGAAATTTTGTTAATTTTATTACTATTTTATTTGGGCAAATCTGCTGTATCTATTAAGGTGGAAAAAACTTGCAAATATATACTGTATATGAAATGTATATTAAAAACAAAAAAATACAAAAAGAAATGATTATTGAATTATAAAAACAACACATTATAGGTTTGCATGAGTTAATTCTACGTATCTAGTCAGTGATAAGGCACTTTTGTGGTTCTACATATGGCTTAAGAATGCAAGAGACACTGGATTTCTGTATCTGGTATCGTATTTGCGCCGGAAGCAGAGATATGTTACATAACTTTCACTGTTTTAGCTTATCATCTGCTGCTTAAAGTGAGAGCAGCAGGTGAAGAACTATATACAACAATAATACAGTAGTTAATATTAATTAATAGTACAGAGGTCAGCCCCCTGTAAATACATGTACCAAAGCGCGCTACTTTAATGACTTTAAAATATTTTTGAATGATGTAAAATGCCAGAGCCTTCCCCTCCTGACGCTCTCTTTCTCATCTTACCACAGAGGGTGATGGCCAAGACAGGTGCCCAGTCGGTCAGCCTGCTGGATCTGTGCAGAAACAACAACAAGAAGCAGGCAGCTGCTAAGTTCTACAGTTTCCTGGTTCTGAAGAAGCAGCAGGCGGTGGAGCTCGTCCAGGAGGAGCCGTACAGCGACATCATAGCAACGCCCGGACCTCGCTTCCACATCATCTAGAAAACACAACTTGACAGTCCGAAAAGGAAAAACAACTCTTCTCTGTACTCTCTGCAACACAACGCTGTGTGTCTGTTAATTTTATTTATTTATTTGAGTTTGTTGACTTTGTTTCGTGTATGATGTGGAGTTTTTTTTTTCTTCTGTCGACAATATCTTACTGTCATGCAGTGGTTGGAAGGAAGAGGTCTGAATTACATGGTTGGATTAAGATGTTTCTTCCTTGAAAAATTCCATAGTGAGGAGGAGGAGGAGGAGGATTACAACTCCAAACAATGGACACTTCCTGTTTGTTATTATTTATTATTCATTTATTTATTATTATTTATTGTATATTTTATTATAAAGACTCACTTTCTAGCTAAGTTAGTATTAAGTAAGGTACATAAAGTGAGCAATGTGGGTGTCCCTTTTTGTTTGGAGTTGCTCTCCACTCGTTTTTTCAAGCAGAAAAACTTTGACAAGCACTACTTCCTTCAAAAAGCTGTTGTTTTGCACTGGCACCTAAGTCAAAGGGAGTCTATTATCTGGATATGTTTACAGTGGGAGACAACTGTGTGTTTATACAGTGATAATTCAATCAACCATGTTACTTCTACTACAGGACAAAGTTCTGAGGGTTCTCGTGTACACTGACTTACCTAAAAGGAGCATGCACTATATCCAGTCTCTGCAAGCGTACATTTAAACAGTTACTACGGTAGTGATTTGCAGACTCAACCAGCAATTAATCATTATTCAACTGTAGTGTAGCACTTTAAGCATTACAAAATCCAAGTTGTTGTTTTTTGCAAATGCTTTGCTTGCATCATTGACTGTTTGCGCCTCACAAGAGTCAGAAAAACTATAGTTGTGTCCCAAATCCATGCTACATATTCATTCTAAGTAGGATTTATGTATGTAGTGTGCTCACACTGGAAAAGTGGAAAGATAAAGTACACACAAAACAGTCAATATGCACACTGTGCTGTTGATGTACACTTTTCTTCTATAATGCAATGCACAAAGGAAATAGAGGAGATGCTCACAGCTGGAAAAAAAAAACTTAAGATAACTGTTGATGCTGGTGAAACGGCTCCAGGAACACCTCAAAAATGTTATGTCTGGACAAACATTTTGCTGGCTTTTTAAATTTAATTGGCAGTAGCATTCAAAATAACACACTTATTGTATCATTTGTATGGTGATTTCTTGTAAACAAACTGCAAAAACTATACTATAAAGATTAGTATATAGTACATCCTGTATATAATTAGAATGTACTATGGAATTGGGACACAGCGTATAAAAAAGAGCTTCAGAGTTTCAGCCTATAGATGATGGAAACATTAGTGGTCTGCCATACTTGCATGCTCTGTCCTGAAATATGTTATTAGAGTGGAATTGCTCCAGAAACTACCATTTTTATTGCTGTGTTGCTCTTTTATTCTTAAAATGACTTTGAAGTATGTGACAAAGATTCAATTTATCCAGTGGTCCTTTTATATATAAATAATAATTTAGTTACAACTGGGTGACATACAGTATTATATTGTCTTGATAATTAAGACTTTTCAGTTGTTGTGCTCTAACAGTGTCACTTCCACAGTAACTTAACTTAGTGTAAATCAAGTAGATACTCTGTTCAGTATTCATTTGTTGATGTAATATATAACAAGAAAATTCATTGGGTTTTTTTATTTAAAAGCAAAATAGATTTTTTTAATCTAAAGAATGACTTGATAACACAATCAAGTGAAGTCTAAATGGACATATTTGTTATGAACGTTATAGTCATCAAAAAGCATAAAGTAAAAACAAGCAGACCACCAAGAATTGTGACCACACTTCTTCCTTGTGCTTCAGCAAAGACAGCTGAATGCATCGTTTTTGATATCCACTTCCATATAAACTATATATCATGTAATGTCTGAGTGCATCTTGTATTTTAAACTATGTGCCTGTAAACCTACTTTTTAATTTTGTATAAAAGCAAAGACAAATCTTCTCAATCTCAAAAATATTGCTATGTTTCTGAAAAGTTTCAGTCCCATGGCTGTAAATCCTGAGTCCCGGAAACAGTTGCTAAATTTTTCAAAATAAAACAAATACTATGACCAGTATTTTAAAATGTTATTTTGTTATATAAACATTGATTTATTCTATGCAGTAACACATAAAAAAAAGACCAGAGGTAAATGTGCAGACTGTTAATTATTTTAGATTGGGATTATATTAATCGTGAACCGCTTTGACATCTTCAAATGATATTTATGCATGAAACAAAATGGCTAAAGTCTCTATCTGTCCTGCCGTACTATGTATTTGTAACCGCAGGCACAGACGTGCTGTCTCCTCCCTCCGTCCTTCGTTTCTTGTTTCGACTTCTTTTCCTCTTCTCCCCCTGCTCCGTCTTCTTCAGCGGCGGTGTCGGCACGCCTTTCTTCTTCTTCTTCATGCAGCTCAGAGGGTTAGGATTGCTCTGTTTCCTCTTCCTCTTCCTCCCCCGCCTCTCTCCGCCCTTCTGGGCGATGCCCTGCTCCTCCTTCAGGCTGCGGATGCTCTGCTGCTGGGCCGGGCTGACCAGCTCTCCCAGCTGGACGGCCTGGACGTGGTCGAGGGACGTCTGGCAGGGCTTGTCCAGCACGATGGTGTTGAGGATGATGTAGAGCAGCGGAACGCCTGGGATCTTCTTCAGGCCTGCAGTTACTGCGTGGTCCTGGAGAACACACACATACACCAGTAGATTTATGTGATGGGAATGCCAAATGTATACATGTCAGTTACTTCCCACAGTTACATCAATAGTACTCAATTTGGCCCTAATTTTTGTCCTAAGGAACTTCTCTTCCTAGACTGATTATATGACAATTCCTTAACTGATGTTTAATTGGTTTCCAGTTTATTAGGAGGTCCAGGGGTTCATTAACTTGGTGAAATTCCAGATGACAAGACCCATAACAAGCAGCACCCTCTGCCAGTCCTGAGGGCAAAACAAATCTCTAAATCAATGATTCTCCCTGGGTTCATGTTGATACTTGTGCTTGTGTGGCAGTTTGCTCCCTTTTAAATCAGTGATTCCCAACCTTTTTGGCTGATGTCCCCTTTAAATGAAGCAGCGTCTGCAGCATGAGCACCCTCGTTGAGTGATTTTCTCCTCTAAAAACCTCTCAGATTGTTTCATTTGAATAACTGTTAGAGGCCTGAAGAGGTAAAACTATTCAATATTTCACAAGAAAAAAATAGAAAGGCCAGAGAAACATCAGAAAAAAAGAGAATCTAAATTTGAGCAGCAGAACATTATTTTTCTTTTTTGTACCATCAATCCTCTCATGACCCCAAAGATACATTTTTAAACTTTATTGTGATGTTATTGCCTTCTGTGTTTTTTTGCCTAGGACTGGTAATAAATTAACTAAATTAACCTTAAACCTAAATCAACCGTGTGGCAAACACCATCAGGCACTTGTGGTTTATTTAGTAATTATTTATCTTGATCAAACTTTTGTCTGTTTGTTTTTACATACATCTGCCAGACCTTTTTATCTGTTCTTGTACATTTTAATAGTGTAAGCCCTTTTTCCCAATTCTCAGTAAGATAACCTCTCATTAGAGAAATAATACCTTCCCTTTTATCTGACATGAGTTGACATTTTGTCTCCCGTTCCACCAAGCATGTAAATCTTTGTATTTAAGTAACTATTACTTGGCAAGCTCTGAGATATATATGGGACTCTTAATTATCGCCTATATACACTCATTTGCAAGTTTATTAAGTAAACCTAGTTAAATTAATAACTAGGTATAATGTAATACAACTTCCCTGTAATAAATCCTACCTTCATGAAGATCATAATGTTCAGTTTTTGCTGAAACTGTTTTACAGAGGTGTTGATTCATTTTGGAGCCTGTAGCTTGTGGTGCTGTTGAACTGTACTGTCTTATACTGACAGGTGTTTCTAATATTTATATAGTTGTAGAGTTGAATCAACACCTCTCTAGCACAATTTAACAAAAACTGAACATTATAAGCTTCATGAACATAGGATTTATTACAGGGCTGTTGGATTTGGTCAATATTTTGCACAGTCCATCCACTGTACAGCTATTTTCATTTTAAAAACAGATATTTTACATATATTTTATATAGTTTTCATGTTTTTTTATTGTACACTACTATTTTATTTGATTCATGACTTTTGCAGTACGTGTTTATTTTTATTTTCTCTGTGTTGATGCACCAAAATACCAAAAAGGCAAATTCCTTGTATGTAAAAAGAAATAATCTACTTAGCAATAAACCTGGTTGTGATTAGACTGCATTAGTTTTAGCTAGATGTACCTAATAAACTGGCGACTGAGTGCAAGATAAAACTCATATACAGTGTTGAGCTAACATCTAGTGTCTGCTGTAGGTGTCTTGCTAATATCTAGTCCATTTCCAGTTAGTATTTCTCATTTCATTTTTCCTCTGGGTGATGTGTGTGTCTGTGTATTTACCTGTGTAGCAACAAAGTAGTGGTGTGGGTTTGTCTCCTCCAGCATGGACAGCAGACACTCTGAAGCGGGGACAGGGGTCTTGAAATGTGGACACCTCCTCACCTGGAACCTCTGCAGGATGATTTTGGCTCCAAACAGCTCTTTTCCCAGAGTCTCCAGTTCTTTCAGTGCGCAGCTGAGAATAAACAGACACGGGTAAATAATGCGAAATTAGATAAAACAGGATGTTTACATTTAACGCGTACTTACGGTAAGTTAATCTACTCACTTTGTGGTGCAGAGCTGCACCTCGCCCATCAGGTATTTGGGCATTTGCTCTTTGATCTGAATCTTGTTTTTCAAAGCCGCCTGACAAAAAGTCCCATCAATGAGGATCTGAAAGGGTTCCCTGAAGCTGAAGTTGTATTTGTAGAAACTTATGGTTTTCTTGGCTTGTTTCTGTCGCTTGATCTTCATGGTGGCTGGTAGGTAAAGTCAGAAAAATGGCTAGTTTTTTTTTAATCCTCCTCAGAAAATAACCGTTAGTGGCGTACGTTAAAATGTCCGTTGCAGATGATTCTTCCGGTTAGATCAGTTGACTCGTTTTATGGACGTCTTTCACAAATTTTAGTCAAATTATCACTATCAGATACTTAAGCATGGACGTTTCTAGTGTACACAACACGCTTGCGGTTTCTACTTCTTCTGACTCCGGGCGGAAACAAAATATTCGACAAAGGTTCCGGTTGTTTGAGCTTCTTCTTCTGAGGTTTTATGGCGGTTGTTAAACAGCTTTTGGTGCATTACCGCCACCTTCTGAAATTGAGTGTGGATCAGAGAGGTCTTATGACTACCCTATATTATTTTCCTAAGTCCTGTATTTTCCAAATAAATAAATATTGCCCTGTACCCCACATGCCCCGAGCCAAATCGTAGTACCAGAGAGTATATTTGGTAGTACAGTTTCTTCTTCTTCTTCTGTTTAATGGCGGTGGCAACCAGCGTTGAGGTGCACTACCGCCTCCTACTATGTTGGAGTGCGAACCAGAGTTATCTATCCCTTTAACCAACCAAACAAACAAACAAAAAAACAACTACATTTCACTGAACACTAAATTATTTTGATCAGCCCAGTTTCTTTGAAATAATGAAATAGCCTCCTTAACCCGATGGCAAATACATTTTTTAGACTCAGTTCTACTTTTGGCAGTGAAAAATGACATGCTCCACTGATTCCTCTATTTGACAGTGTTCACATGATCCTGAGGGATGTTTGTTTATTAAGTGCCGTGTTTTATTAAGTCTGGTATGTCCTACCCTCAGCTTGGTTCTCTTTAGTGCTCCTATGAGCTGTCCTCACTGTGCCCACTTCTCGCTGTGTGCATGAAGGCCTCGTCCTGTGTTTCCTGCATCCAACAGTGCTGCCACTCTTTAATTTTGATTATTCCTTTTGCTTCAGATTTACTGAGTGAAATTTCCATGATCTCCTGATGTTTCAGAGCCTGTTTTGCCAATGCATTCCACAAATTCATTGCCCTTAATCTCTGAATCCACATACATGTTATCAAAATATTTATACTCTGTACATAGTTTCACATATATCTCATTAACTATACCCTACCTACTGTGAAATGTAAATGACTGCAATGACATTAATGCAGAACACAAATCTGTACAAAGAATAACTTTTTTAAATGTGTAACTCTTCACCGTAATGCTGTTGCAATTTCCATCATCTCAACTGTAAATATGGACAAATGATCTGATGTTCTTCGTTTAACAGAAACTTATAAGGCTGGTATACTAAAAGCAAAATATGTCCTCCCTGCATTAGGATCCTTGGATCCATCAGTATATACTGGGACACATGTCTGATATAATGTTTGTAAGCTATCTTCAACCAAGACTGCAATATTTCCAAAACCTTTATGTACCTGCATTGTTTCCAGAATATAGAAATCAATTGACACCGAGGGAAACAGCCAGGGCGGTGTTACTGGTTGTTGTGACTGTCCGACTGTTTATTTTGTTTTGTTTTATTATTATATAAATACTAAATGACATTTTGACATTTTTTATGTTTATGTATATTTGTATTGACTTGATATGTGGAATTTTTTAAATCCTCATTTTTGAAAGCATATCATTTTCGCCAGGAAAAGAAGAACATTGGACAAAAACGTTAAGGAGAGGAAATTATGAGGTACTTTGTTATTTTTTTCACAATTATATGGTAAATTAAAATTATGAGTAAGTTAAAAAATTAAGTAATATCTCATAATTTGGCTTTGACATAATTTACATAAGTCATAATTTTGACGTAATTGTACACAACAAAACAACACACACACACGAACACATCCTGAACATTTTGTAGGATGCACTACTGAAGCACAGTATCAGCTGACGTGATAGGGGCCTTAAAGAATAGGTTCTGCCTTGATGCAACAGTCAGGTGCCCATGTGAACAGTGAAACAGGGTTTGCTTGCTGTAATCGTTTCTTCTGTTCATACTAGCTGTTAAAACGGCAAAATCTACAGTCCTCGTTCTGTGCAAAAATACATTCCACAGTTTATCTGAAGCTAATATGAGGCTTCAGGCTTCTGAGTTAATCAAATCAAGTGAATATCTTTCAAGTTGTGTCTTTTTAGTATGTATTAGAAATTGATTTGGGAACAGATTTCTTCAGAAATGATTATAGCAAGTAAAACCTGTTGGTTCTACTTTATTACCTGATTACTTGAGGGGTCCCTGTGTCAAAATCTACTTTTAAGACTTTAATTTTTTCAAACATACTTATGTCTGTTCCTGAATAAATGTATAGTTGTCATATTGAACTCAGTGGCAGGTTAAGACCACCTGCAACATAAACTAAACAGTTTTCTCTCTCTCTCTTTTTGTCCTACAGGGGATATGACACATAACATAACACATATTTGTAAGGAGGACGTAATTTTGTTTAATGAAATTGCTTAATTTAATTTAATTATGCTAGTGTTTGAATTGTTCTTTTAATAGTTTTATTATGGAATGTAGTTTTGTTGGAGTTTTTTTTTTAATGAATATTTATTTCCCATGTTTTGATAATCAGTGTTAGTTGATTAAGATGGGAGCACTGTAATTACCACAGAAAAACTGGGGCCTAGCAGTATTCCAGCATAGAAAAATGGTATAAATTGGAGCTGGAGAGTGTGAGGAATGTGAGTAATTTGTGCCTTAGGGAGCCTTAGTCGGTTAATCCGGCCATGCTATTGGTGTATTGATACAGACAATGTATGTGATGTGGACATTTGGATTGTATGCTTTTGTATTTTGAGAATGAGAAATATCATCAGTGTATAAATTCATATACCTTTAAAAAAAAAAGCAGGTTAACATAGTTTGAAATTTTAACATTTGCATTTATGTAGATAGTATTTGATTTCGTATCTCATATTTTTTTATTCCAGATTTTGTTGATAAATTGATTTGCAACCATTTCATTATTATTATTATTATTATTATTATTATTAGGAGGGGTGGTGTCTACATTCTCCCCGCCCCTCGCCTCTGTTTTTCTCGGAAACGGAAGTTGTCAATCAGGTAGAAAGACGGCAGCAGCCTCGGTTTGGTGACACTTGTCGTCGCCTCTGAACGTTGACTCGCAGCTAACGTTAGCTCGGGTCGGGCTCGTGTGGTTTGGGTTGGTACCTTTCCTCGCTTGTACAGTAAATATAATGGCGGCCGCGGATCCCCGGTCCTCGAGTGACGGCGGGCCGGCCAGAAGAGGAGGATTCCCGACCGGGGAGAGCGGCAACGACCGCGACGGACCGGGCGGCAGCAGCAGCGGCGGCGGCGGCAGCGGGGAAGGCGAACGGGAGCGGGACCGGGCCACATTCGAGTGCAACATTTGTTTGGACACTGCCACGGACGCTGTCATCAGTATGTGCGGCCACTTATTCTGGTACGAGACAAGGCGGGGGAGGGTAGTTGTGATGTGTGGAGGCGGTTGTTTTTGTTTCTGCTCAGCCCACCGGACCGGAGTGTAGTCTTGCCGTCTGTGCGGCCTCCTTTTACCGTCAGTTTGAGTTGTTTCACGGCGGAACAACGCGCCTTTACCAGCCGTTTGTCTCCGCGTTATGTGGGAGATGATAGCGGCCAAGATGGCTAGCTGGATATCACTGAGGAGGGTGTTGGTTTGATGGCAGTGCTGTACAATAGTTGTAAATGAATTGTGGCTTAACTTAAACCTTCATTATAAACCGTGTTTTACGGTCTGAAGTGCAAGTGGTCCTGATCATAGACTGTATATAAACACACACACACACACACACACACACACACACACACACACACAGTCTGTGGTCCTGATGGCTCGGATGACGACTGGTTGCTGCTCATATCATGGTGTGATGTAGGTCAGAGGTCACAGTTGCAGCCAGTGCCTTCTTGGATCACACCCTCTGTGACACATTAACTTTGCTGTTTCAGTTTAAACTGTCTGGTGATCATTTGCAGCTTTGACATCCGGTCCACGCTCAGTCATTCACCAAACATGCCACTGTCAGGTTTGCAGTAGAACTAAAACAATTAGTTGATTAACTGATTAGTTGATACACAGAAAATCACCGAAAAAATGCCAAATATTCTCTGGTTCCAGCCTCTCAAATGTGAGGATTTGCTGCTTTTCTCTGTTTTTAAAATCATTGTTAGATTAATATCTTTTGGTTTTTGGTAGTTGGTTGGGCAATACAAGTAATTTGAAGACGTCAGCCGGGCTCTAGGAATCAATTGAGAAAATAATGAACACAATCATAATGAAAGCAACTGTTAGTTGTAACCCTAGTAAATCAAACTTATGAGATTTGGTTGTTGTATTGGTATCTGTGTATATGGCAGCCACTAAGTAACGAGAAATTGCAGTACAGAAATGCCAAAGATATTTTTGAGGTCATTTAGAAACAGTATAGTTTGTCTACGTAAGAGGTTTATTTTTCATCTGTAAAATGTCTCACTCTGTACATATCATACGTTTTAATAGATAAATCAATAATGAAAGTAGCAGTTAGCTGTAACCCTAGGTTGCACTTCAGCTGTGATTCTAGTCCCTTCTCCTATCTTGGGTTTTAATCAACACTTGCGCAAGGCTCAACCTTCCAGCCACTTTGTGTTGAAAATGTAAACATTCACACAGTGACGTGAGAGGCTCATTCATGAGTTGTTGTGAGTGCTGACTGACAGCCGCTCGCAGGTCGAGGTTAATGTGAGATTAGAGCCAAGAGTGTAGGATTGGGGTCAAACCTAAGGGCATTATAATCAGTAGTAAGAGAACACAGAAGAAAATGGGACTTCCTTTTTACCTGTTGTTGACGTACGTTTGTAGTTTAAAATGATAATGATCTGTATTGGTGAGCACTTGTGTTTTGGCTACAGAAACAGAGGTGGAGTTTTTTGAGGGCATGCTCCTGCTGCCTACAAGAGAAGTTCGCAAACCGTGATTACAGATGTTATCTCCTTTTCAGTGGCAACGTTTTTACTCGGCGGAGAAACCCTCTGTGGTGAACACACCACAGAAGCCAGTAAAATGTTTTTAGTTGCATCAGACCATCGTGGACAAGACTGACCTAAAGTGGGGGTTTTAACCTGCCAGCCTGGGGGCCAGATTCGGCCCTCAAAACTATTTCATAAGGCCCCCACGCGTTTAGAATTTATTTTTACATTACTTATTTGTCTTTTATTTATAGCAGCGCACCTGGCACCTAAATCTCTCTTTCTAAACCTGAAATAAAGACTGACCTTGAGGACAGACAGTTTTAGGAGAGATGGACATTTGATTATTATGTTAACAGGTTATTGTGACCACGTTCTGTCTCAGAAGAAGCGTTACTCACATTTGAAGTGTGTTTTGTTTAAATTAAGTGTTACAAAAATATACACTAGGTTTTTTGTTCTAGGTCTGAAAAAAAACTTATTAGGAAATAGTGCAGGAATCTTAATATTATTTTGCTGTTGATTTATTTAATATTTGATCAGAGAAAGGGTGCTTCTCTGCTTCTTGCGGTTACATGGGCCGTTGCCACACAGCCATGCATTTCAGCTGCTGTGTTATGGGCTGATGTAACTTAGTTGCCATGTTACCTGCGTCCCCCCCTCGCCTCTCTCATCTTCTGTGTAACCTGATGAAACTGTGATGATGAAACTATCAGCAAGGAAGAAAGGTGTTGACGGCAGATCACCTGCTGCAACTTCAAAATTAATATTGCAACTTTGATCGCATATTAATTGTCTTATTTTTAGATTTTTTTTTTAAATAAAGACATTTTAAATCACAGTCCCTCACAATCTGTCACATATGTTTTGTATCTTAGATGGTTTAGCGTGAGTTAAACTCCTAACCCTGCTATTCAGCTGTACATAAAACAAATGGGCATTTAACTTTGACGCAGTTTAATGCTTTGAACCAACTTATCTGGCATCTTTTAGTTCAGCTGCAGCAAAAAAACAAACATAAACAAACCGCATTTGTTGCCAAAATGCTCACAAATAAAAATATTGTGTTAGTACAATATATATGCTTTGTTGAATTTCACAACTGTGAGCCAGTATCAGTTTCTAGCATCAGAAAATCTTATTTACTGGCACTCAAACTGCATTTTACCCTCAAATGTGTTGAAATGTGACACAGTAACAAATTCCTCATGAGCAGAGTGTCCTACACTGTCAGAGTTTAGTCTGCAGCAGCCCTAGTAGACAGTCTAGAGGGATGATTTGTGTGAAAAAAGACATTAATGTCACTTTAATACTTTGGGTTTAATGAGCGTGTGACATCTTTAATCCCTGAGTGAGAGTCCACTTGAGAAGACTAGTCTTCGTCGTCGTTAGAGATACCGGCCACACAGGCTGCAGTGCAAGTGAATTTTCTCCTCCAAGACTGAATGAGAGCTCATCATGTTAGAATTAGCACATTAATATAATCCAGCAACCCCCTGACTGGAAGGTTTAGGAAAAGAAGCATGTGTTAAGTGAAAGTGTTTGCATATGTAAAACCTGCAAGATACAGCCATTTTAATAAATTAGACTTGAAGCCCTGCATATAAAATCAGAAAGTCAGAAAACAATCAATATAATTACGTAGTTTTTTTTTTTCCTCCGAGGGTCTCGACCCCCAGGTTGGGAGCCACTGATTTAAACAACATATAAATTCTCAAATTAATGCTGTTCGGGTCGTTGTTTTAACATCTTGGCCAGACTTCATCACCAGTTAAGTTAATTTGTGATTTTGAGATCAGTGTGTGTGTGTGTGTGTGTGTGTAACAAATTAATCTCAACTCAAAGTCTACTAGCTTTTTAGGAGCTTTCAACTAGGGCTGCAACTAATGATTATCTGCCAGTTATTTTCTAGATTTAGCGTTTAGTCTATAAAATGTCAGAAAATAATAAATAAAATAAAAAATGCCCATCACAATGCCAGGTTGTTTTCACTGGCCAACACGTAAAATATTCTGTTTACTATCACAGAAGACAAAGAAAAGCAGCAAAGCCTCACAACTAAGCAGCTGGAACTAAAGCCTTTGTTTGTTTGGCCTTTTTCTTAAAAAATACTTAAACAATTAATGGATTATCAAAATAGTTACCAATTATGTTTCTGTCGATCGGTTAATCGACTGCTTGTTCTGCCTTTAACCACATCTCATGGTCTTCATCAGCAAAGGGCCAAAAATCACTCCATTTTGTCTTGAGGGCAGAGACATTACAGAAAGACCCTTTCGTCTTTGAGTTGTGCTGCTTGTCCCCTCAGCCCCAGTGTTCGGTCTACCGTGGGCCTGGTCCTGTCCACGTAGGGTCAGGGAGGAGTTTTGCTGTCGAAAACGACACTAGAATAAGCACAGTTTCAGCCCATTCCCTAAAAATGTCAGTCAAATTCTGCAGTCAGAAATCATCTTACAGCAAAAAGTATAGTTACAAAATAAAAACGATTTAATCAGGGTACTTCCCCTGTGATACAATTTCCTGATAACTACATTAATTTCATGTTAAATCTGAATTTGTAAGCATTAAAAATAAAAGAGTTTAAACTCTTGGCTTGAGTTAAGCAGACATTGACTGAAGTTCAGAAAGGCGATCAACCTGTAATGCATAGATGGGTTATGTTAGGATTAGGCTGTGCTTGAAAGCTCCAATAAAAAGCTACTAAGTGGACTTTTGTTCGGGCAGCAATAAAGATGTGATAAAGCTGAAGCGAATCATTCATGTCTAGGGACTCGGATCAGGCTGTATGTGAACATGAACCTGTGGCGAGACAGCTGTGGCTGCAAAACAGACGAGTCGTGAAGCACTTTTTCAGTAGATAACAGGAGCATGACCTGCATGTGTTGTCCAGAAATAAGCTTATATGCTGTAAATCAGTGGTTCCCGACCTTTTATTGCCTGACGTATCTGATTAAGATCAGACGGGAGTAACTACACAGTAATCCAGCCAAGGCTTATGTTCTTTTTCTCATTTATATAAAAATGAGACTCTGCAGCCATTAAATGGCTCTAGTTGGGTCACATAATGAGAGTCTGTGTACACTCTGCAGTCAGGCTTCACTGAATGGTTGTTGAGCCTGTTATTGGAAATTAAGCAGTTATTTTCAGGTCACAAGAGCTCGGCTATACATGTGGCCACATGTTAAAATCACAGTTGAATGGTTTGTTATGTTAACTTTGCCTTTCGCTTTGTTCAGTTGTTTGTATCCACAGGAATGCCATTCTCAGCAGCGATCTGATAGCTGGTATTACACTAATACTGTACACACTGAGCCGTGCTTTATGGTTTGTTTGGCTCGGCTGGTTATTTTGTTCATGTTGAGGCGTTTGGTTAGGCCCACCTGAGGCAATGAGTGTTCGAATGTTTTATGGTTTTGAAATACTGAAAGTGTTGAAAACAAGTCCTGCCTGTTCGTCTGCATGATCTGAGTTACTTTGCTTATCTTGCAAAGAAATCTCTGACAGAAGCAGATAGAGATTAAGAAAATAGTAAAGTCAGAAATTATACAGAAGACACTTGAAAGAAAAATTAAACCTTTGGAAATATTAGTTTTCAGCTGCATATGTTGCTACCTACTGTACTGTTCCACACACTGGCTGTATTTGTTGCATCCACATATGCCTTAAACGGTCTTCTCAATAAAAAAATTAAAAACCTTCAAAACAGGAACATTTTATCTTAGCTTATAAAAAGGAGCTCTGCATACCTCATGGAAACCTTTCTGTAGTGGATGAACTGTTGTATCTGCAATGTGCTTTAATTAACTGAGGTCTTAAGGCGAAACTCAACTCGGAAAACGTCTTACATTTTATAGACTATGGTGCAGGATTAAGCTTTCATATTTGCAGATTAGTTTTTTAAAATTTAAACACCACAATGCAAACCGACCTGAATCCCTTTCACTCGACTTTCAATCGAATTTCACACTTTCCTTTCACTTTAGAACTGATGAGGTGTATAAAATCACCTTTTTGTGTTTCAATTGGAGTAGTAATCTTATGCAGTCGCCTGTATTTCATAGTTTACAGTAATCAGGGCTGATAATTGCACTCTTGCACGCCCATTAAACATTCACTTAATGATACACCAACATAACTCATTCTGCTGATTGTCACTTTGCATCCAGTTTGTTTAAAGTGACAATAGTCAATATTTTTATAACAACAATGTATCACGTAACAATGTGAAATGGGTCGCTCGTAGTGATGAACCTACAGAGAATAACCACCTGAATTAATTAATTTAATTATCATTTGATGTTCGTACATACAATGTATGTAATCATATTGTATAACTGTGCTGATTAAAGCTAAAATGATTAGTCCATTAATCGATTATTTGGTTGATAGAAAATGCAACAATTTTGACAGACAGTTGTTTAAATGTCTTTTCCCCCCAAGCATAAATACCCTAAATTTGCTGGTTCCAGCTTCTTAACTGTGAAGATATTTTTCCTTTCTCATAAAAGGCTGTGTAATCCTCGGAGCACCTCGTTATTGACTTAGGGGAAAACTTTTCTTGGCACCGTTTGATTTTTGTGGGCGGTTCAGAGCTATAAGGTGTAAGAGGTAGAGATATTCACCACTGTGTCATTGTCTGTCTCCTGAAAAAGCTTCAGTGTTTGGCACCCACTGATGTGGCGTTTCCCCTGCATCCTGCACTCCCACAATGCAGCAGCAGGTCGGCCTGGCCAGCCGCCACACAGGCGAGACTCTGCTAACCGCTAACAACAGATGGCGCCAATTAATGCTAACGATGGGGAGCAGAGATGAGTTTAATCAGCCTTCCTAGTAGGAACAGGTTGTTCTCGCCAGGTGGGCTTTCACAGGCAGGAGAGTCACAAGTAAAGAAAATCTGGCCAGTTTCACAGCACTAAGGGTTTCCAAAACCAGGCAACATTGCATTTATTCTATATTATATTCTCTCCAGGAATGTTGGTGCTGTTATTGAAGCAAGCAGCTGACATTTTAAGAGAAAGGGGCTATTGTGAGAATGCAAATTAATCTATTGTTTCTTCCTGTGTCCCTACAGCTGGCCCTGTCTTCATCAAGTGAGTATTTCCTCTGTCATGCCACCCTTTGCTTTGTAATACTCGTTAAAGGTGCTGCACAGCCACACAGGTGTTTAATATTCTGACTGATTAGACTCCCACTTAGGTTGAAGTTGGGGAATTGTGAGGTCACAGTTTTAAAAACGGATATATAGTTTACATCGTTTAGCTTGCAAAAAAGGCCAAGCATTCACAGGTTCCATGTTTTCAAATGTGAGCATTTGCTGCTTTTCTGTTTTTATAACATTGTAGTTTTAAACATCTTTGGGTTTAGGACTGTCGGACAGTCGATTGACAGGAAATTAAAACTATTCTGATAATCAAATCGTTTGGGTCACTTCCCAAACAAATGCTCAACACTTGTTTCCAGAGTCTGAAGTGTGAGAAAACAATGAATTGACATTAGTCTATTAATTTCAGCCACAAAAAGAACCAAATTTAAAGACATCAAATTTGGTTCTGGGAAATTGATGGCCATTTTACTATTCTGACTTAAACTAGATTAAATGACAAAAAAAGTGATGAATTAACCAATAAATTACTTGCGTCAGTCCCTGAGAATATTAACTCCACCTCATTCGTTTCACTTCCACTGAAGCCCATGAAACTGATAAATGTTTTTACCTGTTTCTTGCGAGCTCTGGCAGTTTCATATGTCAAAACTTGCCTGTTGTTTGTGGCAGTCATTGCTTCAAGCATTGTCCCATTAATCATCATTTTTACAATGCAACACTACCAGACTGCTGCAAAGCATGTGAACTTTAAAACCCTAATCGTAACAGCACAGTGAGGGCGATGTCAGTCAAACAGGGTCTGTACTTGCCCACACAGTCCTGAGAGGAGGCCTCAAATCCGACACGATACGTGAAAACGGCTGTTGCTGTGTACAGCCTTTAACGTTGCCTCCGGCACGCAACAACTTAACCTAATCAGCATAAGGTGGTGATGTGACCTCAGTGTGGAAACTACACCTGTCAGTTGACTTAGTGCAGCTTAAACATGCTAATGCACTGAATGCCTCTGTTTACTGCAGCTTTCTTTCTGCTACTCGCCACTTAACACGTAGAGCTGTACATTGCTCTTAGTGTAGTAGCATAAGCACTATATAGATTCAACTAGAGATTGAAAGTGACTGCAACAATTTGTGGATAATGATTTACTGTTAATCTCAAAGTTTCTGTTGTGAATGTGCTGCTGGGCAAAATATCACAGGAGCTCCTTGATGTGCTTCAGGTAACATTCACTAGGTTAAATCTTTAGCTTTACACTATTGCAGCACCTCCCTTTCTTAGAAAACTTAGTACTTCAGCTGCTTTGAACCCCGTATTTAAACATTAAGGCTTGGTTAGCTTCAGGAAAACAGCAGAAAGGGGTTTATCTGATCTGTATTTTAAACATTTTGACACCTTTCTTCCCCTGTTGCTCCTCTCAGTGGTTGGAGATGCGGCCCAGCAGTCAGCAGTGTCCCGTCTGTAAAGCGGGCATCAGCAGAGAGAAAGTCATCCCGCTGTACGGCAGAGGGAGCTCCAGTCAAGAGGACCCCAGGTACCCCACGACTGTTTGCATCTGTGTGTGAAGTTTGTGCGATAGCCTTATGGTTGCCTTCAGACTGTTTGTTGTTGTTGTTGTTGTTCAGGTTGAAAACTCCACCTCGGCCTCAAGGACAGAGAACAGAGCCAGAGAGTAGAGGCGGGGTGAGTCAATCAACCCATTTCTCATGATTGAAATAATCAATGTTAATGTTATTTTTGAATTTAATCTCTTATTTTTTTTCTGTCCGTGCGTAGATGTTCCAGGGTTTTGGGGACACTGGCTTCCACATGTCTTTCGGCATCGGTGCTTTCCCCTTCGGCTTCTTCACCACAGTCTTCAACACCAACGACCCCTTTCACAGAGCAGGTAAACACACGGAAAAAGATACACATTGTTTTCTCACTGGATAAAATCAATGTGAACGGTCTAAATAGCGCGACCTGTTAAGGTGCGTTAGTGACATACCCTCATTTTGTAGTAAAAAAGTAGATCATGTGAAACCGTCAGTTTTCGTTCGCTGTGAACAGATCAGATTTTCTGCGGTTGCACTTGCAGGGAGGATTCATCGCACACGTGGGCCTTTTTTTTTTTTTTTTTTTTTTTTTTTTTTTTTTTTTTTTTTTTTCTGGTGTTTGTAATCACTCAAACTGAGGAGATTCGAACCCCTTGAGGGTCCGAGGGCCCAGAAGGTCCCAGGTTGTCGGTGTGGCAATTACTTTGTGGTAATTTGATTTAATTACGAGTTTGTTTGGCAATGTGCACCACATTTTTACCCAATTTTAAGGCCCAATTTAAAGCTGCCTCAGTACAACAGGTCTTCTCATAGACCAGATCCCAGGACTAGCTAATTCTCGATAATCCTAAATAGTAAATACTGAACTTAGGAAGACTTCCAGCACTTTGCCCTGTATAAATGGAATGAGCTTCACATGATATTAAAACTTGTAAGTCTCATCTCATTGGATGAATTGAAACTTTTTAGTTTTGGATTTTTTTAATGTTTTTTTAATTTTTTTTTTTTTTTTTTTTAGAAATGTCTCATTTCTGATGCTGTTTGTGCTTTTTGTGTGTCTTGTATTTCTTTTGCTGTAATCAGGTCGCGCTTGCAAAAGAGATCTCAATCTGTGACGTTACCTCTTTTAAATTAAAGTACCTTAAATATTCTAGTTGATATTATGCTTACATGATACATAATAATGAATAATAATAATCCACACTGGTGTAATAACCTTTCCCATCCATCTCCCCCTGTCAGACCAGTATGCAGGTGGTCACCAAGGCACTGGTAACCTCAACAATGGCAATAACAACTGGCAAGACTCCCTCTTCCTGTTTGTGGCCATCTTCTTCTTCTTCTGGCTGCTGAGCGTGTGATGGAGACACGAACGGGAGGGAAGGATGGATAGACGATTGGATCGATGACCAGGAGGGAGGAGCACAACAAAACAAACAAACTCTCACACACTTAACACGAGCTACAGACACAACGCTCATTTTACATTTCCTAGCAGGTACTAACTCGGCGAGAGAGAGCGGAGCTTTGTGTTTGATCCCAAAACAAAAAATACAGGAAATGTGGTTCTCCTCCTGGCAGATTCACTTTAGGATACTCAGCCCCACCCACCTGCTTTGTTGATTTTGTTTATGCAAGAAACACTCACTGCAAAGTAGTGTTGCGTGAATCCCAAAATAAGTCACATTAGCCCTCCCTCTCTACATGCACCTGTAGATATAGGCACACAGAAACATAAAGGTGGTTTAAGGGGCTCACTGTTTGGGTTCAGGGTTATTTTTTTTTGGTGTTGAGCTGCATAAAGAGGTGGGTGGAGGATAATTTAGGGCAGTGACTAATTCTGTTTTGGCTTTTCACATTTCTTAAATAGAGAGCTCTGAGGCACGTTGTGGAAAGGGTAAGTGGGGTTAAAATGGGGAAGAGAAGGCGGGGTATGAGATAACGTAGGGGTTGCTATAGCAACGTTTTCTTACTCTAAAAGGCCAAAGAAGATCAGTCATGTACGATGTCGGGTGAAAAATGTAATTGAATTATGTTCCTGTTTTACACTTTCCTCGTGAAATTAACAAGTACTCCTAGAATTTGCGACTTACTCTTGAAAACAGATGGACAGAGAGAAATAGCACAGGTGGATGCTTTTTTTTTTTTTTTTTTTTTTTATAAATATATATACATAATGTCTTAACAAAAAAACTACCATTGCACTGTGAAGTCATTTGTAGACGGAGCTGTCCTAAAGATTAGCGTGTGTGCTGGTGTTGAACCACCGGTTTGGGAGATTTTCGCATCAATATGAGCAACTTGAGAGCCAAAAAATAAGAACAAATTGTCAAAAGAAGTTCTGGTTTGTAAAGTAGCTCGATGAGATGCTGCACAACACGTCCTAACAGCACGTACAGTCGAGGCAGTGTAACAAGTGAGGAGAATCAGTTAGTCGTGGAGGTGAAACGGTCAGCACGCTAAGAATTTACAGGAATGACAAGCAACAGTTCAATGAACTTTGTCAATTTTTCTTCTTCTGACTGTATGTGTCTGTGTATCTGAGTGATTGTGTGCACATTATATATTTGTATATATGAATATTGTAAATGCTGTTTTTACGTGTTTGAGTGGATGATCAGCCACGGAGAGAGGACGAGATGTGCAAGTAGTCCTCAAGATGCTTTTGTAAAGCGAGATCTGGTTCCTGGTTTTCATAAATTCCTTCCCATTTACTCAAGAAAACGCTTGCAGCCCAGGTTAATAACTCTTCTGCCAACCTCTCCCATTAAGTTAAATAAATGTTATGAGTGCAAAAAGAAGTTTGTCCTTCCCTGTTTATGGTGTGTGTGTGATTCAGCTAATTTGCTTTCTTGTAACTGACACAGTGCACGTTAAAGATCTCCCTTTTACTGTACAAACTGTCTGAAACAGTTGAGCAACGTAAAACTAAAGTAACATACGTTCATCTTAATGTGTTACAACTGTGAAGCAAAAAATGCTTAAAAGAGCCTTGATTTGGCTTTGACGTCATTTGGAAAATAATTATAGTCTTCGTTTCTGAACTGTCTCTGCTTGAACTGCTAACTTGAGCTCCTGGGTTGGACATTTTCTGAGATTTCATTGATTTATTTTTTTTTTTTTCAAACTGAGAACTAATCTATAATAAAACTAATAGTTGCCTAGTGGGTATATCAGGCTGATAGCTGTATTGGTTAAAAAAATATTTAAAAAAGGAATTTTTAGTCTGCCACTGAGGACAAACCAGAGGGCTAGGGCATGCCTCAAATCCTAAATGTCACAATTCTTGAAAATAACTTTTAATCAAATGTTAATCCCCTCAAATAGCTCCACAAGTTAACATGTACAATCACTAACAGCAGTGTATTCCTTTGTAATAGCATGTAACTCAGTGAGCGATTGTGCTTGAACATGTGATGAGTTCACATCATGACATCCCAGACGGCAAAAGAAATCAGTCAGGCTGTTAAGAATCAATCATCCGTGCTGTACTGAAAATGTTTTTTTGCAGTAGTGAATGAATTTGTGGGCTGTAAATACAAAAAATAAAAATTCTCAGGACAAGCAGCAAAATTAAAGTTGACTTATTGTTTCTGATTGTAAATGATATTCAGCTCAGATGTACAGTGCAAAAATTATCAAATGTACTGGAGACTATATGTAGGTTGATGGCATCCAAACACAGTAGTTGACCAGAGAAGATTGGCACATGCTGGGTCATGTATAGTCACATTTACAGCTTTATTATATTATTTTCAATATAATCAGTAACATTGCAGTCATAAAAGTTTGTATTTATAAATTTTTATTTTTTTTTCCAAATATCTAAAAAATGTGTAAATTTTTTGTTCCATTTGTAGAAATGACATCTTAGGAAGTCCTCCTAAGATTTTCAGCAAAAATAGAAAAAGCCTAAAACTTACTGACATTAAAAGCCATTTAACTGGATTAAGTGACGCACAAGTCTAAAATGTCCGGAGCAGAAATGTTGTGCAGTGTTAATGTTGAGCCATATGAACAGAAACATTGTTTAAAATAAAATAAAACTATATTTGGGACTTTGTCATTATGAGCCAAAAATTCTTTTTACAAATTAAGAAATGTCATGTAGGATACCCTGCAACTTACAATTTCACATTCACACGCTCAGTCCTTTCATGTGTACCATCATTAATACTACATATGCACATACACAATAAAATAAAATAATTAAAGTGCAAAATTGGCAAATTAGCTTTAGTAAACTTATTTGGAAAAGATGGAGTGTTAAAAATAGATGCAAATAGAGATCCTGTTTCAGGAACTCAGGAGGTAAAAAGGTCTTCACTCCTTCCCTCTTTCCTTTTTTGGTGCTTTGTTGGATTTGTTGAGGATCTTCATGAGGTTTTTGGACATAAAGTACGGCTTCTGTAGAGATCCATCATTACGCTCCAAGTCCTCCACTGTGAGAGTGAAACCCAAATTGAGTGACTTGATGAAACAGACCATGTGTGCTTGTTTCTGTGTGTCTTGTAGTATTATTCAATTAAAAATTATCCATGTTAAGTTTTTTAGCTTCTTAGCTTGAAACTGTTCAAATGTTAACTTAAAAAATATAGAGTATGTTTGCATGTTCCAAAAAATCTTTCCCCACAAAAATACAGATTTTCCGTGTTGACAGTGTCCATGCAAACAGGTGTAGTTATTGTTTTACTCAGTATTCCTGTGTCAATAAAACATCTACTCACAGAAGCAGAGGAAGAGTGTGTCGACACACATGTTGTACACACTGAAGAATCCATGAGCTATGAGGTAGCTACCAAACACCACCGTCTACAAAAAAAAGATAAGATTTAGAATAAACTTCAACTAGTCTGATGTATCTGAATGACTACTATCAAAAACAGAGAGGGACAATTTGTAACTTACAATAATTGGCATCCAGTAGTAGTTGAGGGTCTCAGAGCGGAAGGTGTTGCCTGGCAGCAATATTCGTCCAGAGAAGAAAAAGAAGGACAAAACGCCTGGAAACAGATCGAGATTTTAGTGTCTCCTGATGCATTAATGTAAATGCTTAATGGGCTTCACTCTTAAGAACACAGCTTTATTTATTTTTTATTTAGCTGTCCCCCCCCCCCCTCATTTCTTCTCGTTCTCTCTATTGCAACATTTAAAACATGATGAATTGAGGGTTACGAACTTAGTATGGTACATAATCAATTAATATAATTAATATCAAAGTATATTTAGAAGAGAGAGAATGCAGTGTTGGCTAAAAACTACCTGAAAGACTAAATTTTCTCTAAATGTGAGGAGGGAATGTTACCACAGACTTTGATTTTATTTAACCTGATCCATCCAGTATGGATGCTCTGTCAGCCATACGCTAATTAATGCTGAAACTGTTACAAAAACATTTACACCAGAAAAAAACACAGATTTGACTCTTTAACGAAAGCAGCTGTTGGAAAGGGAAGAGTATTTTTAAACACTGGCTCTCACATTAAGAAAATAAAAATGTATAACATTTATAGAATTTACTTAATTAAATCTTGAGCTACAATATTGGCTGATACGCTAAGGATTTTTCACAAGTCTGTTTCACTGTACCATAATTGTGTAAATCCCTACTAGATAATAACGTGTGAATATTTGCAGTCCATATCAAATTCAAATGTAAAGTTGCACTGATCGATTTTTTTTTTTATAGTAATGATGGATTATCAGTGGATCAAACGACATAATGGATGGATCACGTATAACGTGAGAGCTCATAGTGATGAACTCACAGGGAGTTATCACCCGACTGTAGTTCTCCTCAGCTCTACAGAGCGTTTTAGTGTCTTCTAGCTCATTGTTTGTTTGTTTAGTTGTTTTTATTCTGTCTCTTCACCGCTCTCATCAATCATGTTTCAGGAGCAGCTGTTTCCAGCAAAAAAAATATCTGATAAACCCACTGTACACTACCTGCTCAGTGTATCTATCAGATGTGTAAGTAAGCAACTGTTTGCTAACAAGTTTGACAGAACAACTTTATAAAAAGGTGATATGTCAATGTTGTGTTTACAGCTCGTCAACACTGCACCCAGGTAGCCAAAAATCTGTTATTGCAGGTTTAAAGATACTGAAAATCAAAATGAAACATTGGTATCAGTTAAACCCACCATATGTATTTACAGCAAATGTAGCGTTAACCAGTCCTGAAATCTTAAACGCTGCTTTGACACATTGTTCTTGCTTTTTGCTAATGCATAGCGTCATCCTTACCGACTCCTCCGACCACCAGGAGCTTTCCAAAGAACAACAGCAGGTCTGTCACTTTATCGAGCACCACGACCCTGAGGGGGAAACAGTCAGAGTCAGAGAAACATGACACTATTCACTGAGTCTCTCAAAACACATACAAATATATTCCTGTTATGGATAGGTCAGACAACAGCCAGCATTGAAAACACAGACTAAAACTCCTTTAGAAGAGGGAACATGACTTCAGCACAAACCTGATTACATTTCTCATGAGCAGCATGAAAGCATTTTTGGCTGAGACGCAGAAGTTTTTCCCATAAATGGCAATCTGTCACGAAAACAAAATCAACTAGTTTTAGGAAAATAAAATATAAAATATACCATATATTATATTAAAAATCAGTTAAGGGATGGTGATATTGTATAAACTGTGTAATGATTGAAAAATGAAGTGTGATGCTCAGTAGTCAGTCAGGAGTCAGTAAAAAAAGTAATTTATAGCAAAGCATGTTTTTTTCCTTTTGATAGACTGTATGATTTAAGATGAGAGCTACACAAATGTTAATTATTGCTACAACTATAATAACATAATAACAATAATAAACTGACACCTGTACAATAATATGCTGAGCTCACCATGATGTACGCGTTCCTGTTGAGGAACTTGATGAACTTCTCCAGGCACCAGAAGCAGCACTTCATGCAACACAATATGAAACGTGCAACTGGATTCTGCGCCGCTGAGGACAAAAAGCCAAGACAACTATATGTAACCTATAATTTATTTGACACTATTAAATTTTCAACACTCTCTTTTCTTTAGTATCCATTTACCCACAGACATTTGGAAAATACAACTGGAGGAAAAGTAAAGAGAAATGAGAGAGAAAAGTTGAGGCTGGATTCAGTCTCAAGCCTGCAGAGGCAGACATCTTTACTGTCCTGTGAAAAAAAAACACACATCTCCAAAATGTCAACTTTTTATTAGCTAAGAAAAACAGCTCTGCTTTGTGACAATGCATTTTTCAAGTAGTCCCATGGGTTTTTAAAGGTTTACTTATGTAGGAGAATTTTTTCAACCCATAAAACAACACTTCACCATCCGGTTTATCAAAATAAACCAAATTTTGAGACAGATGATTTTCTTTGGACAGGGACGACAAGTGGCTTCAAATGCATTAATCACTGAAATATGCCCTGGGATTCATATATTACACCTTTGATAAATACCTTTTATCCTTTATGGTAACTCAGACAGCAAAATGAGGGTTCGTCAGCCTTACCTCTTGTTTTGTGGTCAATGTACTCCAGAATGATCCTCACTAGCTGCACCAGGGTCAGGATCAAAGCACCAAATGCCAAGGAGCCCACATGGTACCTGAAATGTAAAAAATGTCTCACTGGTTATTTGTGTATCTAAAACTATTTAAACAGTAGCACGTGAATCCCAAAGCTTGCATCATTTTACAAGTCAAATAAAAAATGTCAATGTGGCTGGTAAAATGGCTTGTAAGGTGTGTATTGTTTAGCAGCTGAGGTCTGCTTCCCCAAACTGTTATGTGTAGGTCTAATGCGCCCTCTAGGAGCCAGAGAGGGAACTGCAGTCAGCTAGTTTATCCTATGATCTACAGTTTATACAAGCTACTCTAACTTTTTGGTTTTAAAAAAAAAAAAAGTTCCCTTTCTGCATAACCCTCTGTGGGACATAATGTAATCATGTCACTACAAGTACTGGACAACAGAAATGGGAAAAGGGACTGCAGCATTTCGGACACTTTTGACAGGGATGGACACATTTATTGTTGCAGGAATTTAGCCAATGTGATAGCAGCTCATTAACCTACCTGAGTGAGCGTATAAAGCTAGCAAACAGTGGGAACATGGGGATATCGTCTGGTTTGGTGAAGGCCCAGTAGTAGGAGGCAAAGGCCCCCGCCAGTGTACACTGCCCCAAGGCGATGACGAAGTTGACACACCAGAGAAAAGCCACCACGTTGTAGATCTGCAGGTTGAAGAGGTTCCTCAGGAAAAGACCCTCGTCGTTGTATTTGATGAAGATGCAGCTGGCTGAGGGGCAGCCTGGGTAATCTGATGAGGTGAAGTTCTAAGAGGAGGAGACGGGAAGAATGAATGAGTGGATGAATGGTGAGCAAGAGGAGCATCAACAGTAGGACTTTTTATCCCACTTATTATATCAGCTATTGTCTTTGGTCATTGGACATGTTATATTTACCTTTTCTAGATGGCTAATTCAGTTTTACAGGAGAAATATTTTTACATCACTAAATTACAGTTGTGTCCTGGTGATTTGACAGCTGACAGCCAAATTCCTTCTACCGACTAATTCAACCAAAGGGAAAAATATGAGAAGGTTTCACTATAGGTCACAATTTTTATCCACACTAGGTTCACGTGTCTGCCCACTCACCTGAGGGTCACAGTCCACAGAGCCATTGACGCTCTTACAGTCGCTCATAGTGGAGTTGAGAGCCACCACTTTGTAGATTGGGCTTCCTGAAGTGGCCAAATATCTACATACATCAGTTTAAGAGAAGAACCGATAGTCTGGACTGTAGAAGTGATTGTAGGGTAAAAAATTAGAACACAATGAGTGACAGAGTCGCCTCAGAAACATTTTAACAATAGTCTGTACCTGCATACAAACATATACACACATGCATAAATACAATTAAAAAGGATACAAAGCAGTGGCACCCCAGTAAGCAACACACACCAGCAGGAGGACAAAGGTGACCAGTGGGTACAGCAGAGAGGACATCATGTGACTTATTGCCCTGTGGAATATGAACACACACACACATCATCAGGTTATGCACACCGATTAGACAAAAATTTAGTTTCAGAAAAATGCCCTCAAAATGATCATTTATTAATAGTGTTAGTTCTTAAAATAATGCAGAATTCTAATAAATCTTTAAATAAGTTCCCTTTAAGATTAAGAATGTCTTTATCATTAAGAACATTTAGGCTAGTGTTAGGTGTAATTAAAAGTGAGTAAACCATGTGAACAGTGTTTTACTGTTTGACATCATGACTCACTTGCTGGACTCCTGGATGAGGGCGATGGCTATGAGGATTCTGGTCCGCAGGAAGATGATGGTCAGGAGAATGATCGCCTCCGCTACAGATATGATTATCACTGAGGGGGGAGGAGAAAAGTGTGAAAAGACATTGCATCCCCCTACACCATACATAACTATGACACACCATACTCAAACACACCTCAGCACACACACACACCAGGATAATTACACACTCGCAAATGTACTCTTCCCATGTCAACCAACAAACACACACTACTCCATACACCAATAACTACTATACTCCGTTATTAGGCTTTACTGTGGGAATCTTCTAGATACAGCATCTTTATTCTATTTCATTTAATTATTTATTTTCATTTATTTACTTTCTTTTTCTCTCTCCTCTCTGTGTGTTTTTGTTATATAATTTGTGCACTGAAAAAGTTTAATAATCATTTTTTTAAAAGAAGGAAAAAACAATATCTGCTACCTAAGCATAACATAAAAACGTGAACTCAAAAAGAAAAATATCCAATATGAGCTACATAAACAGCTGCAGTGAGCCATAACCCTTATATCTGGGTCCTCACAGCTGCTAGGCTGTTAACCAGGACCAAGAAGTACGCCCACATAACACCTGTTTCAGCCTCTTTACATTGGCTCCCTGTTTGTTTTAGGATTGATTTTAAGATCTTATTTATTACTTTAAAGGCTCTTCATGTCCAGATTATATTTTAGACCTTGTAATCTCTTATGAACCTTCACGTAGTTTGAGATCTTCGGGCAGAGGTCTCCTGTCTGTTCCTGAGTCCAGGTTGAAAACTAATGGGGACAGAGCTTTTGCTATCAGGGCCCCGAGGCTCTGGAACAACTTGCCTGAAGAAATTAGGTTGTCTGAGTCAGTGTCTTTGTTTAAGTCTCGTCTCAAAACACGTTTTTATCTGAAAGCATTTCCTGATTTTACCTGAACTGGCTGTTTATTTTATTGCTTTGTGTATTTTATGTATTTTATTTCTTAATATTTCGTCATTCACTGTGGTATTTTATTTCTCTTGTTGTGAAGCACTTTGTACTTTGTTTTGATAAGTGCTCTATAAATAAAGTTTTATTATTATTATTATTATTATTATTATTATTATTATCATCATTATTATCTCTTATCAGAATCATTTTAAATCAGTCATGAATCAAGTGGTGTTGTAAACATGACATGCGACTTGTGTGTACACCAACAATGGTTTTATTGCATTTGTTTTTGGATATGGATCTATTAACACATGGCTGTAATTTGGCAATTATGCAATGGGTTACTTCCAGTCTGACTTAATCTAAACTAATCAGGATTTTGATGTGCACACAACTATCACTGCAACATGCTAATAAGCCAACGGGCAAAGTTTAACTAAAAAGATAAAAATGTATCCCCGCACTGTGAGAAATATTTGACGAGGGTGAAATAGCGCATGGTCAAGTCAAATAAGACTGAATGCATTTTAATCAGACTCACAGAAGGCCAGCCAGGTCTCTTGGACTTGCAGGTAAACTTTGAAGTTGGTAGTGAAACCAATGTCAGTGATGGTAGCAGAGGCCTTCTTGTAGTTGTCATACTCCCAGTAGCAGTGCCATATACCTGCAAGAGAAACACTCCAACTACTCAGAGGCCACTAGGAACATATAACCTTGTCATAGCAGATAAACTGCACTTGTTGACTTTATTTGTGTTCAGAACCAATACATAAACCTATAACTTTTGAGCTCCACCTGTTAATAAGCAAAGTTAAACACAGGACCAGCAACACTTTCTTCAAGAGGAAATAGATCTGAATCTGCTTAATTCTGTTCCTGTTTTCCCACAGCTCAGGTACAGAATTAATTTGTGGTGGGTGTGAGAATCGGCTGCAAAACAGCATTGCATTCGTAGACCTAACTTCTTCCAGTCTATATAATTACACCTGCAGCCTTTCTGTTCCACATGTGCAACTGAATTTCCAAACAGAAAGGAATGAAAGAAATAGTACACATATTAATATTTAAAAATAAATCTATTTCAGGGGTTGCAAACCTGTTTGGGTGAGCCACCCATAAAAATTCTACATATGGAAAACACTGTTTCGCTTAAAAACTACTCCAGGTGAGAGTTTACCATATGCCCCAGCGCCCAGAACTCCAATGATGAGCACCCACACCATGACTGGAGCAGTGAATCTCAACAGCAATAGGAACAGCATACTGACCACCATGGCTATTAGCAGGCCACTGAGAGGAGAGAGAGGTGGGCAGGAGGGGGATGAAACAGTTGTTAAGAAAACAAAAAAGGATAAAAATGAACTATTAATATTAAATCGTAAGACGAGACATATGAAGTGTTCAAGTACTGTAAAATAATTGAGTATAGTAACCTGTGGTCTAGAAATATGTTGTCATACAGATGCCCTAACAATTCTGAATAACTAATCCATGTTTATTTGATATAACCAAGAGTTCAGCTCTGCATCGCACATTAAAATCTGACCTCAAACAACTGAGGTGGGATTCTATTACCAATTCAATCTTAAGAGTAATTGCTATCTGTATGTCTGCCAATAGGGGGAAGTGTGTGTGTGTGCATGTAGTTCTGCAAGGCAACTCACACGAGGATCCACGGCCATGACGACGCAAAATCCTCAAAGATTCGGACGCCGATCTCTCTGGCATTGAAGCCATTCACAATGTCCCTAATGAAGACAAAAGCAAGGACAAGCTGTGTTGGTGACAGTTCTCCTTTCAAACAGTAAAAGTGAAAAGCAAAGGGTTGGGTAAAACAAATACAGTGAAGAAGCAAGGGTAAACTAACAAATGTGTTTATAAAACAAACAAAGATAATCGCTTCAATATGTTTTAAGCTATAAAGCCTGGTGGAAGTTACTAAAAGTAATGTAAACTACACATCTGATGAGACACAAGTAAAGCAAGACAGGTTTAAAAAGACAGATATAACCCCAAGCACTGAGCATAGAGAGAGAGAGAGAGAGAGAGAAAACAGGGTTTTTAAAACTACACATGTATGCTCTAACTCTGCAAGTCCCAAGACAGCGTTTCACACAGCATCTAAGGCCGCTGTGTATAAAACTGAGTTATACATAAGCAACAAGAGTAACTACAACCAGCTGCTACACTACGGGTCAATACAAGAACTCACGAGGCCACCAACCTTGTGCTGGTGATGAGGAGGAGAAAGAAACAGGGTTATTAAAGTGTTTCTGTGTGTCTTCATATGTGCAGTTATCTGTGATTTTGTTTTTAATCTACATATGATGAGGTCAGGAATCCACTGTATCTTACCCAGTGCCATTCTTGATTATGCTGACTGTGTCATTGACTGAGGACGGTAAGCCTGGAATATTGGCAAACTCTGACGGGATCCTCCCCAGTGCTGCGATATCGGGCAAACATCTCCCCAGCACTAACAGCAGAGAAAACAATCACATCAAATCAGCTTGAAATGGATTCAATTATAATTTATTACGAGATCTCTACTTTGCATCACAAGCCATCATCTATTGAATATACATGGAAATAAACAAAAAGTAGCAGTGTAGTTCCTGTACAGTAGCAGTTAAACCCACACTGATATTAAACGAGCAGCTGCATGAAACTCATCAGCCTTTACTACTGTGCAAATGAATGTATCGTCAGACCAAAAATAATAAATGATGAATGAATACAATATGGAGTATAGGAGCGGTTCCACTCACCAGAGGTCGTGGGCATGTAGAAGAAAGGACACAGCTCCTTGTCCACAATTTCTTTAACACTCTGTGGGGGGGAATCATATGGTTAAAAAAAATTGTTACATGTGAATGGATCAAAGTGTCAGATTACTTCTGCTGATTAAAATGCAGACCATCTGGTACCAATATGTTTCCTCTACCAAGACAAATCAAAACAAATGTCGCATTTGGGAACTTACAGGGAGATGCACAAAGTTTACACATGGTAACAAAATGGGACGTACCAGCTTAGTGTTTGTCAGGTTTATGGATGGCACACAGAGGCTTTGATTGAAAACGTTTGCTGGCTTTACGTTTGGAAAGTATGACTTTATTTCCACAGCCCAGAACTGAGTGGGACAGTTTTCCACGCACACCTATAGGTAGTAAAAATAGACGATTATTTCTGTGACACCGGGAGAGTACAGTAAATGGTCCAGTATCATTAGAAACAACTAAATCAAGCAGCCTTCTCTACCTGTGTGGTTGGACACTGTAAACCATTAAGAGCAGTTGCCATAATATTCACGGATGTGGCACATTTGAGAATGTCAAAGTAGAACACATGGGGTCGGCCTCTGAGAGAGGGAAGACAGAAAGAAAGAGTTGCTTTGATTTTACATCAGTCTAATGCATGTTTATCATAACTAGTACATGTAAAAATAATATGAAAAGGCAAGAGAGAGATTAAATTACTCATTTGGTCCAAGGCCACAGAACCATCCAGTTGAGTTTCTTGCATAAAGAACATGTCTAGGATCTCCATAAAGCCAAGCTGAAAAAACAAACACACGTTAAAATTAGAGATAAGAAGAAAAGCCAATGATGTAAAAGATAATGGCAAGTTAGTCACCCTCTATTATGTCCATTTTGTGTTTGGCACTTACAAACTATACTTTTTTTACTTTGTTTGGGAGGGATGTGAAAAAGATACTCCACCAATTCATTGATTGAGGCAGGAGATAGGCCCATCAGGTTCGGTGAACTGATTAGGAAATTTTAGCTATGTTACCACTGCAAATATTTGTAATCATTTTTATCACTTTATCAAAATGTTAACCAAAAATCTACAGTCTAATATTCAGATTGGGTCACAAATTACCATTTCTGTCAAAATAAACTATGTTATTAACTATGAAACAAACATTTAAAGTGGCAATATTGCTAAAATGTCAGAATTTGGTGCAATACCAGCAATTAGTGGGTTATTTCAGTCCAGCCACAAGAGGGCATAACAGTCTATCTGACAGGAGGCACCTCTCTCTTGTTTCTATGGAGTTTGGTTTGAATACACTTATTTTTAGTTGCTGTCAACATGATTGTAATGTAATGTAAAATGTTGTGCTACTAACGGATTGTACACACACAGGCTAGAGGCGGTAAATTCCTTGACTTTTGATTATTACCACTGTTTCTCATATGCATTGTATTTAGAAGTAGAATATTTTGTTACTATGGAATAATTCCAGCCCTTTATGTATCAACACTGGCCAGAAGATTTCTCCACTTAACCACTACAACAAATCCACCTTAGGTAACCAAACTGAACTGCCTCCAGTGGAGGAAATAGCTGATTATTTGGGACACACTCAGCCGCTGACACACATGAGGTGACTGCATTACCTATCAGGCGCTCTGTTGACTCTCTGATAAGAGAGAGGACCCAGAGCGTTGGAATGAGTTTGATGACAAGGCAATAAAGAGCCGCTGACTGGATGTTCACAACAGCTGTTTGTACTTTAACACAATAATAATGATACTCAACATCATTATTGAGTGACAACAAGTCACATTTTTTTTTGATGATGAATCAAAGTATATGGATTAAGAATTGCAAGAGATGAATTCAGAGAAAGGAAGGAGAGAAAAAATCTTAAGATATGTAAACTTCACTGATAAACAGCTAAAATATTGTGTAACCTCTGGCCCAACTGTGGAGTGCTTTTTTTCCCACCGAACAAGAATTGTAAAATTGTCCACCATTAACTGCATTGCATGATTGCAAGGTTTAAAGAAATAGTATAATATACAAACAGAATTAAATCGAGGGATTTGGAGTAGTGACTCTCACAAGCACCTAATGGAGGGATGAAGCAAGCCACTGTGTATGGTCAAAGAAACACACAGACAGTCTTTGCCTGAGGTTTTAATGGAGCAACCTAATTTTGAAACTCTGGCAGTTGTGACAGCTTTGTTACTTTGCTAATTAGGATCTACAATACATAACAAGCCACTGAAAACCCCTCTGCTAGTGTTATTTTGATCATCTTTATGTATAGACTTTGGTTAATGCAAGATTTATAGAGGTCATCCTTGTGAGGACTCCGGTGAGGTAATCTGCCTTTCACTGTGGTGTTATGCAATGAAGCAGTGGAGAGTAACGTAAACTGTTAAAAGAACAGTTTGACATTTTGGAGAACACGCTTATTTGCTTTTTTGCAGAGAATTAGAGAAGAAGGTTAATACCACTCTCAAATTCATCCGTTAAATATGAACCTGGAGCCTGCAGCTGATTAGTTTAGCTTAGCAATAAAGACTAGAAATGGCTAGCCTGGCTTTGTCCAACAAAAATCCAACTACTGGCACCTCCAAAGTTCACTGATTAACACGTCATATCTCATTTATCTGTAAACAAAACCCAAAGTACTTTTTCCTGGAGTCTCGTCGTCACCATGAAGTTGTCAGGAAACCAGCAGAAACTCCAGGAAGCACTGCTCCTGGGCCAAGAAATAGTTTGGGCACATAACTCCCCGTAAAACCAAAAATTGCTGTTTTTACACATCAGTTTTTGTACGTATTAGCTAAACAAACAAGATAAAATGTGTTAATTAGTGAGCTTTAGAGGTGCTGGTAGGTGGATTTTGTTACCTTCGGACAGAACCAGGCTAGCTGCTTCCCCCTGTTCCGAGTTTTTGTGCTAAGCTAACCAGATGCTAGCTGTAGCTTCATATTAAACGGATAGATACGAGAGTGGTATCAATCTCCTCATCTAACTCTCAGCAAGAAAGTGAATAACAGTATTTCCCTGTTCCTTTAAGATAGGCAGCAGAGACAGAGAGAGAGAGAGAGAGAGAGAGAGAGAGAAACTCATTTTTATGTTTTTTCTTTCACTTTTTTGTTACTTTGTTAACACAGTGGACCAGAAGGGCCCAGAGAGGAGATGATGGAAAACAATGACTGATTATGATATCAATGAGTGTGGGGCCTGTTGGTTTTGTCAGGTTACTCTCACCTAAAATCCCGACTACTATGTAGCCAAGGATGACTGCCATAAACAGGATACAGCAGATTATATCAGTGCACCCTCTGATGAAGAAAAGAGAAAGACAGCAACAGGTTGAAATGAGCAGGCTGAACTTTGCATTGAAATTTGCCTTGGGAGTGATGAATGTGATTCCATCGGTCAACAGAAACTCAGCAAACATTTCATAGCCAAAGAGATGGATTCACCTTTTTTTTATGGGTCCTTTGAATGTTGGGTCAAACTGAGCAGGTTCCCCTGGGAAAAGAAAAGTTCATTTAGTGTCATCTATAGCTTTTAATGCAAAGTAAATTAATCCCACCCATACAATGACCTTTACTGACTGGTAAACTGTCATCATGAAACATTAATCAGCAACTTCCTTGTTTGGTTTCAGACAGATTGTCAAGGACACATTAGTTTATCACTCACTTTTGTAATGGCACTTAACCTGTAATTCCACCTCAAGGAAATTCACTGCTGATTAAATCAGTGTGTACTGTACTTGTGTACATGCGGAAATATGGGTAAGGTGGTGTGCATAAAAAAACAAGGACTCTTTAGAGGAACGGCTAATTTTGTTCACTTTGAGAGTGAGTTTCAGGGTTATAAATAGGATAAAGTTTTAATTACCTACATTAGAATTTATATTTGCGTCCCTATAAAAGCAGGATGGTGTTGTTTCTAAGCAATGAAGAGTCTTCATGTGTCCATTTCTTAGAGTTAATGAATTACAGTGCAAATGAATGAGGAAAAACAAGGGAAAAGGAATCTATATTTTATCTTTAGGAATTTTTATGGGTTAGTTGCTCACAGGTGCTATAACACTATAACACAGGTGACTTTATTACATGAAAGACATGTCTTATTGTTGTTTCCTGGAACAGAGAGAAAGACTTCCAGATAGAACAAACACTGAAATCCAGTGGGTGTTGTTTATATCATACTAACTAAAGAGTCATTAGTTACTTCATGTGCAATCACTGTGGAGAGAGTAAAGAGAAAAGGATCAGAGCAGGGGCACAGCATTGAGACAAGCAGCTCAGGGTTATTTGAATAAAATTTGAATTCAAGTATGGCCTATGGAGTTTTTCCTTATTCGTCATTACAAGGGAGAGTCACAGATGTTTCATTTGAATGGTTAAAAGTGACAATCTGAAAATTGGCTTGAGATCCCAACTGAAAACATCCCATTAACCTGTCAGGCAGGAAAAACACACCAGACTGCTTGGATTATTTGATCATAAGATGAAGACGATGCAGACACCTTTTGGCAGGTGGTTGAAAATAGCACAAATAACAACAGGTGAATGTGCATTTTTGTGCTCCAACACAAACGAAATAGTGGTGAAAGGTTGCGATGATTAGGGTCTGAACTGTCTAAAGGATTTTCAGTAGCACGTGAAGTAAAACGTGCAGGTGTTCCTTTGGCTATTTGTCAGATTTCATACATGCAAATACTAACTAACTATGCTGTGTTGATTTGATTGGTCCCCAGGAATGGACATTTAGCTAGGCAGCTCACTATAACCATTTCTCATAGCAGCTAGTGCAAGATTATCTCCACTGGCTATCGTTTGAATAGAGGTGAATGGAGACTGTGAATCAGCACTGCTGGCAGACTGCCACGTCAGGACTTCTGAGTAGGATGCAGGATGCAGTAAGTTCATAGCTATTTACACGGCTCTAAGACTGGCAAAGTCCAAGATCCAGTAAACAAAACACCAACTGCTAAACATAAACATACAGAACGGAGGTTTAACAAACTTTTACACAGAGGCAAGAAAATGTAGCAATGGTACAGTACAATCTTAGACGAGAAGGGCTCTCCTCTAAACAAACTCCTATGATACAGTAATACCTGATATGGATCATATGTAAATAACAAGTGTGTGAATGTCAATGCACATGCACAGAGAAACGTGAATTTGACAGACCACACAACAGCCTCCACTACAATGCCTCTGTGCTCTTCGGCTGTTTCCTCAACCTTTATTTGTGAAATATGACTCAGGCAGCGAGAGAAAAAGTTCTCAACAAAGGAACCTGTTCATCTGCCTTTTGTAATGGCGTGAGTGTCAGATTTCAGCTCTGCTAGGATACTGCTGTGTGTTTAGAGCAAACGGCAACATCACCCCAGACGGGCTAGCTGCAAGACATTTTTTTAGCCTGGATTTGCAAAATCCAAAAAGACGATGGGTGTGAGGGTCATCACTTGACCTTGGCTGAAGGGGAGTGTCGCAAAAGAGCAAACTAATTTTACTTTACTTCATCCAAGTTGAGTAACACAATGATTTAAAACATTGACGAGTAATTTGGGGCAACAAATGAAGATATTTATCAAAGAAATGGGTCACTTGACTGAAAGGATGCCATAAACAATCAAAATAAATATTGTAAAGACTCTGTGCTTTATTGTACAAACCTCACCCTTCTCTATATTTTACTGCGAAAAGCGATGACAACAAGGTTAACCTGCAGTATACGCAGGACTATCTCAGGGGAAAAGAAGGGAAAAGTGTGATGGATTTGATTGTTGAAACTTTTCTGTGAAAAGCTTTATGGTTAAACATGTCAATAGCCATGTCAGCAGCGGAAAGGATTTCTTATCGTTATAAATATTCAAAGAGAACATGGAGAGTAGGGGTGCAACTAACAATTGTTTTCATTATCGATCGATAAAAATTATTCATCATTTAGCCAATAAAATGTGAAAAATTGTGAACAATTATAATTTTCCAGAGCCCAAGACGGCATCTTCAAATCGCATGTTTTGTCAGACCAAAAGTCAAAAACCCAAACATGTTCAGTTTACTGACACATATGACAGAGAAAAGCATACATTCATTACATTTAAGAAGCTGGAACCAGCAAATGTTTGGTATTTTTGCTTGACAAATCAGCTAATTGTTAACGGCTAATCGCTCACTAAATACTGATCAATTTTCTGTTGATCAACTAATCGATAATTGTTTCGGCTCTAATGGAGAGAGTTGAACCTGTTAACATTCAATAGACGTCTGTTCATTAATTAAATCGAGTTCCTGGTTCCAAAATAAGACCGGTTAAGAAAATGTGAATCCACTTGACATCAGATGGCTGATATAAGATATATATTTTTAATTCTTACTAATACGACCGAATGTAAACATTTTATAGATGGAATAATGTGTTTCTGTGTGATGATAGATACACAGCTTTTCAAAATTAAACCCATCAGTGGTTCTCTTGCTTTATACATTAACTATATTAACTAGCTTGTGTTTTAAAAATCTGAACTAATTCGTTTTCCCTGTTGCCTCAACAAAAAGCTTTAACACATTTTCTGGTCAATGATTTGCAGCAACAACCCCATCGCAACTCACTTATTTCCCAACACTGAGTGTCTACACATTCTTAACAGACAAACTTGAAACAAACAAGAAGAGACACAGACATATTGTACAACAAAATGACCCAACTTAATTGGGCAACATTCAAAAGGATTTCTACTTCCTCATGAAGGATAGTACAACAGTAGAGAACTAGTAGGAAACAGATTCCCAATTAGAAAACATGGTGATGAGTTTAAGAAAACATGAATTTACATACAAAGGCTTTTTTGAGAACAGAGGTTCAGTTGTTATAATAATGCCATGGTGAGTAAACTGCCAGCTCCATCACTTCGCCTCTTATTCTCTGGTGTTTTTTTATTTAAGGAGACATGAAATCCAATTGGATTTTTACCTCCAGGGAGGGTTTGTTTACTGTCACCTTGCTAAACCTCCCAGACTGTCAATAGACTCGTGAGTCTATCAAAACATCAAATACCACAAAGAGTAAACAGCAACGCAGGAAACAGAGATCTGCTGAACACACAACAGAAGGCTGAAAATCAAAGAGTCACATGCAGGTCTGAAAGGTTTCGTCATCGACAGCGACAATCTGCACAGAGTTACTCTTTTTTTAAATCTTAGATACTCCAACTTTCTCTTCTGTCGTTTGTTTGCAAAACACAGAACGAAATGATAGTTTCAACATGATACTGTGGTTCTCTCACCAGCCAGTCAGAGACTCTGCTGGGGCTGCATGAGAGCTGAAACTAGTTGTTGATCGACAGAAAATTAATCTGCAACTGTTGTGATAGTCAAATTCTCATTGAAGCCATTTTCAAGCAAAAATAAGTGAGGATTCCCTGCTGGTTTTATCTGATCGTAAATTGAATATCTTTGGCTTTTGGACTGTTGGTCAGACAAAATATCAAAATGTCACCTTGTGATGGGCAATTTTCACCATTTTCTTACATTTTATGGACCAAACAATTAATAGAGAAAGTGATCGGAGGATAAATCGATAAACGCTGAAACAATAAATTGATTAGCTGATGATAGAAAATTTAAATCAGCAACTACTTTAATAATTGATTAATCAAATAAGTAATTTTTTAAAGCAAAAATTTGCAGGTTTTAGCTTCACTGAGACAGAGAAGCACTTCCTCCTACAATATACATCATTCAGTGAAATAAGGAACGTTTACTTTAACAAGTTCAACTCTGTAATCTCAGATTTCAAAGAGCTAAATGACCTCTCAAAATTAAAAATACTCATAGGAAAAGGAGACAGGGCAGATCTTGCTGCCCGATATATATCAACATGCCACAACCTGAGGGACAGTGAATGACACACACACACACACACACACACACACACACACACACACATTCATTAAATAATAAAATGTTGCAATGTTTATGTAGTTTTCACTTATTTGTATTTTTAACTGCAAGCCTACAATTTTAATTATTATTAGTATCTTATCTTACTTTTATTTTAATAGCACATTTCCTCTGTTTATGTATACATTTTTATTTCACACTTGCTTTGGCAATGTTAACGTCTGTTTCCCATGACAATAAAGCCCCATTGAATTGAATTGAAGAAGTCCTCTTCTTTAGGTCAGGTGTAATAAATTACGACATACTTTGATAAGTTGATTGAAAAACATTAAACCATGTTTTCTGATCCCATTGTTGGCACGCAGGTCTACCTGCTAACACATCAGTAGACAAGCCTACATTTGACCTTAGGGAAGGATTTCAGCTTTTCCATATGATACTAGTTTACTCATCAACTGTAACGTTAACTACAGTAGCCAGCTGGATTTAAATATAAAAATCTGATGTAAACACACTATGACTTTAAACAGGCTGGGGATTACCTATGAAAGTTAATATGATCTAGCGTTAAAGCTTCAACTTAACGCCAACCTATCCATGTCAAGTTAATCAGGAAAACAATTCGATAAAAATCAATATTACAAACTTTTCTTGCAACTCAAGATTTGGGAAGAACTCGACGACAATTAAATATGACGTTAGGATTTGTCAAAAGTAGTTGGTTAGTTAACGTTAATTAGCTAGCTAGCTTAGAGATATTTAGATGGTAACGGGCGATGTCCACTCACCATACTCGGAGTCCGGATTTGTCTCCTGTTTTTTACCCATTTTCCGACTCAACTTTTCCTCCTTAACTTCTAAAACACAACGTCCTTTGCTTAAAGTAATCTTAAAACTTTGCAAACAGCTAAAATCGCGTTTAAAACGAGCTCCACCGTGACTGAGCGACCATGGTAACTAAGTTAGGAAATCTTTTTCTTCCTGGCACTCGTTACTAGGCAGTGACGACATGAGCGCACCTGCTGAGGGATGCGCACCTGCGTGTTCTATCAAAGATTGTTTATTATAAAGAGGACTCACTCCAAACGGCCCCAACTGGGCTCATCCTGTACTTCCACCTCACAAAGAGAGAGCAGCAGGTTATAGCCTATCATGATCGTCTGTTTTTGCCAGTGGTGGAGGAAGTATTCAGATCCTTTACTTAAGTAAAAGTACTAAAACCACACAGTAAAAATACTCTGTTAAAGGAAATGTCCTGCATTGAAAGTGTTACTTAAGTAAAAGTATGTAAGTATAATCAGGAAAATGTACTTAAAGTATTAAAAGTAAAAGTACTCAATGCAGAAGAATGTCCCCTGTGACTGTTATACTATTAAATATTATTTCATTAGATTATTATTACTCATGCATTAATGTAAAGGCAGGATTTTACTGTTATATTAAAAATAAATTAAAATTATTAAAAGGAAAAGCTGCACTTCCTCACATTTGTGAAGCTGGAACCATGAAATGTTTTTACATGAAAAACTACCAAAAAGATCAAAATAGTTGCCAATTAATTTTCTGTCAATCGACTAACTGATTAATCAACTAATCATTTCAGCTGTACTTGTATAAACTGTTCGGTAGTTTAATTTATAACAACACATCTTACCACCGGTGGTTTTTACATTAATATTCCAAATTTCTTTGGTAAGACTGTATGCATCATTTAAAGCACAATATAAAGTGAAATGATCGGGGCTTTAAGGTTGACACCTCCTTTATAATCTTGAGGGCGTATCTTACAAGGGGAGTTAAAATCTAGTTTTAACACCATTATTATTTTAGTTTATCTTGCTCTTGCGTGCATCTTGCTAGTTAAACGTGTGCTTAATTAAGTTACAGCAAACTAATACATACACCATGCACAGAGAGTGTTTCATGATTTCAAGACTTGGCTACTTCTTACTTCCTGAAAGGAGCTCCTCCTTTGACAAGAAATATGAATGGTTCCAATATTAACAATGAGTCAGTGTTAATCTTGCTGGGTTAATAATTAGAACCCAACTAACCCCAGTTAGCTGTATTATGAATTAGTGGCAGAGTTGGACATCTTCCTTTTATTTCATCTCTGACTGTACCCAGTGCAGCATCACCCTCTCTCTCTTGCTTTGCATGTAAATGGCCCCTGCTGATAATACAGCAGGCAACAGTCTTGATGAGAGCTGCCTTGAACCCACAAGTCACATCACTCTAAAAACTACACATCTAAATACTAATACTAATATACACACACACACTTACATAGGATAAGATAACTTTACATGCCGTTAAAATGTTTGGCTGCTGTTTGATAAGGAAGAAGAGCTGCTAAACAAGATCTGTTTATCACATCATATTGTGAGCACAGATTTTAAAAAAAACAAAAAAACAACACACTTAAGCCAAGAGCCCAAAGAGCAACTCATGAGCTAATTTATTAAACTAAATGTGATCAAGAAAACAATACGTATAAAAATAAAGCTAACACAATCATCCAAAAACAACACCATCATCCCTCAGGTCCTTATTGAGTCCAGTATGGGCTAATGGTTGACCCCATTACTGTACTGTGTAAAAATGCATTGCGTTTGTTGGCACAACAGAAAATACATATGTATGACAGTTACATTACGGCAGACTCCTAATGCACAAACTTCATGTGTCTAGGCAAAGACAGTGATATACAGTAAACATACTGTATGTAAAGACTCACAAGACCTCCTGTTTTCTTCAAACATACCCACAGTTTAAAAATATGTTAAGGCCCATGTCCTCTACCATAGGGGAAATGATCAACTTTAAAGGTGGTAAGTTGCTGAAAAAAAAAAAAAAAAAAAAAAAAAAAAGGACATCTCAAGTAGAAAAAACAGCACCATGCATCAAACACAGAATTTTAAACTTAATAAAAACCTCAAGGTGTATCTGCATTGTCAATGTGCGCATGTAAAACGGATGAGGTTAATCCAAAGGCCCCATGGGTAAGTGTTTTAAGAGTTTCCCATCATGGTCACCCCACAGTCAGCTCCCGATTCTGGGCAAGCCTCCAGTCGAGCCAGTCTGCTCTGCTCCAAGGCGATGGCCTCGGCCGAGTGCTTGCATTTCTCTGATCCACATTGACAGGTGAAATACTTGCTCTTAATGTCCCAAAAGCGGTCTCCATAGTCGAACCTAATGAAACAGACAAGAACAGTGAAGTTAAAAACTATTTGTATAGTTCTTATTCAAAGTTATGGCCGGACGGGACTTCAGGCAGATATGTTGTTAAATATAAAACTAGGACTAAAGAAAAAAAAAAAAAAAAAAAAAAACCCTCTTCAACGCAAAATATTATGCTAGATATGAGGATCGAGGAACTTAAAATGGAAATATAGATGTAAGAAAGAGGGTGAATGTGGAACTGAGGAAGAAGTAAAAGAAAGGTAGATGGGAGTATGGAAAGGAGGAAAAGAAAGCCTCAGCTTCTCACCCCAGCTCTTGTCCGCTGAGGATGTCTCTGGAGCTGAAGAAGGCGATGCGTGGGAATCTCAGGTCCTGGTGCAGCATAAACACACGCACTGGGATGAGGTTTGGGTCACACAGGTGGTTGATGAAGCGGCTGATGTTGCCGTAGTAACGGGCATCGATACAATACACCTCTCCATCCTTTACAGAAAACACGAGAAAAAACGTGTTAGAAACTTATCGCTATTCAGACAAATTGTGCTTAATAAGCAGATCCTGATATCTGACATGTAGCATTTAACAAAACAGATTTATTGTGCTACATTAGCATTATCATTAGTATGCACTGGGATTTATTTTGACAAGCGGTTTTCATTGTGAGTTTTATTGTCTACCCTTTCATATGTAAAATAAATTCAGATATTTTACAATTTTACGTTTGGCTTGTTCTGCATTTTCTTGTTTCATTGATACTGTGTAATTGTTTTTAGCCATGCTAGTGACGTGGCTCTATGGATGGCAATGTCGATTGTTTGGTCGGTCCACCACTTTGGTCGAGACTGAAATGTCTCAAACTATTGGATGGATTGCCATGAAATTTAGTACAGACATTCATGCCCCTCTCAGGATAATTATAACAATTTTGGCTATCCCTAAACTTTTCCTCTAGTGCCATCATCAGGTCAAAATGTTAAATTTGTTTATGAACAAAATACTTACATTCCCATCAGCCTCAGCTGTACTTTGTGCTGAGTGCTAATTAGCAAATGTTCGCATGTTAAGACACTAAACTGAGATGATGAACATGGTAAACATTATCTGCTTAGCATCAGCATGTTAGCAGTGCCATTGTGAGCATGTTAGCTTATTTATGTTAGCATTTAGCTCAAACTAGTATCGCTACATCTCCATCAAAACACAGTGACAGACAACCATTACGAATACAACTGTCATTGTTGTATGTTTTTTTGCAGTTCAGTATTTCAAAACAAAAAATAGTGTCAGATGCTGCAGATGTCTAATAAAATTTGACTCCATGGCACAAAATGTAAAACTGATTGTAAAGGTCAGCAATTATTTTGTTTTTTGTTTGTGTCTCAAAATTCAGGAGGTGATGATTTATAAAATGTTAAAAATATAAGTGCAGTACCTTTAGAAATGTCAACAAAGGCGAGAGAAACTTGCAGAAGACATTAAAGAAGTATTTAATGTCAGCAGATTGAGTGTTAACGCTGCACTTTTCATAGAAAATATTTCCTGAATGTCTGCTGTAAGCTTAAACATTGGGAGGTGGTTGTCTAGCTCAGCAGTTGTAATTGTATTGTGTGTACTGACAGCATGGATTAAGGTCTGGCTATTTATTTACTTTAAAAGTTATTTATTAACGGTTATACAGGAAATATGCTACAGGCTCTCTCTCCCATGTTTTCTGTCACAGTCATCTATTTTTTGCAGTTTCTCTATAGCAGAAACTGAAAAACAAAAACACGAGGTTCACCTTGTTGTCCAGGTCAAACAGGTAGGAGTCGTCTTCTCTAACATCTGCCTCGGCGTCAGAGATCAGCTCCCCGACATATCTGTGTGGACAGAGGAGAGAAGTTTAATTTCTAACCTCTGACTTGTCATATAAAAGCGACTTGTTGTGTGCCTGGTGGACGGGCCTCTCTTACTCGCAGATGAAGCTTCCCTGGGGAATATCCTGCAGAGCTCGAACTCCCCAGCCCATCTTCTCTGTCCTGTAGAGCTGAAGACGAACTCTGAGGGAAAAAGGAGGATATTATGAGGGTTCAGACTGTAGTGGCCAAGAACGCTGAACAATTATAAAAGTAAGCAGTGCAGATACTTGTCATGCAAGAGGCAATAAATAGATGTTTAGCTGAAAAATTGGGCTTTGGCAAATTGTTTGCAACACATGGCTGCCTCTCTCTGCAGTGTGTTAATAATCTGTGATTTACTCATCGTCAGTTTGATTTATCATTTATCAGTGTTTTTCCAATGTTGCCTTCAGCAAGATTCCTTCCAGCCAGTCACTTCACATGGTAATTTAATTGATAGAAGGTTTGATCTATGAAATCTGTTGCTGTAATAATTTGTTAAAAAAGCTGTATGTGGTTGAGAAATATTATGTTAGATGAGTTATACTTATGGTTCTTACTTGATGCCTGCTTGTACCACCCTGTTCTTGCATGTTCGGTAACAGGAACACGCCATGTTGCATTCAAATATAAGTGGAGGTTCAATTTTGTTGAACTCCTGGAGCAGCCGCTGGTCCTGGAAATATTAGTTATACAACAAGTTGAGATTAGTTTCACTCCTTTAGTTTCTCCTGTAACTAATGAATCCTGGTCATTGACCTCTTGGATGTCAATGACTTTCAAACCAAACCTCATTAAAGTGACTAATAATTGCAGATTATACAGATCTTTATTGATCACACAGAAATTCTCTTTTGCCAGTCAAGGTCAATTTCTGTTGAATGATTACTGTTGACTACTAAATATGCCACTCTGGAGCACTCTGAGGAAAAAGCAGTAAAATAATAATAAAAAAATAAATTAAAAAATCAAAGCCTGTATTAAAATTATGCCAAAAACGTTCCTTCCTTCAATGAAATCCTACCAATTTTCTGAGCAAATTACTTTTATGATGTGGCTATAAAGAAACATTTCTATTTACCTTGTCATACCAGCAGCGGATACTGAGCTGTCCACAGAGGCAGTTACTAGATGAGCAGTCATCAGTGCAGCTACAGTGCTGAAGTAAAGATGATCAAAAAGGCATGAGATGCATTTTTCATTGAAGATATATAATGGTGTGTGTTTGTGTAACAGGCAGAGAATAATGAAGTTAAAATGAAAGCCTGATTAACATTTTACCTGTAAGTGTGTAATATTGCGGTCTATGTTCATTGCTGAAGTTTCGCAGTTTTCTGAAACATATTTGTAGTCTGAAGGACAGCCCTCGTCATCCACTGCATTCACACAGGGAATTGGTACGTTCTCATAGCCCTGCGCAACATCACTGAAACAGCAAGCAAGGAGTTAAATCAGGAAGTTCAACATCAGAGGAAAGAGGAAAAAAATATCTGGTTAAGAAGAACAAGCTTATCATTTGAAGACAAAGCTCCATTAAAATAACAAACACCTACCTGCAGATGATTCTTTCAGTCCGAAGCATGCGATTGGTTATTCCTCTTCTCAGCTTCCTGTTGATCTGGAGTGCCACCCACACCGGTGTGTCGGCCCGTGCAAGGGTGAGAGGCGTGTCGCCTTCCCTGTTCATAATGTCAATGTCTGCACCTCTGGACAGCAACAACCTGCAGAAGAAAGAGAAAAATCCACATCATCCCCACACAATTGTACCCTTCATTCACTGTTGTATATGGCAGGGCTTTTCAAATTCTGACACTGTGGGCTGCCCCTCAGACAAAAATCGAGACATGGATTCAGTGACTTACACAGTTGGCTACGACTTGAGCTTTGTTTTTTAGCCTGTATTTCTTACATTTTGGCAAATTGCCGCCATTAAAAGTGTGCCGAATTAGCTATTAGCAGTTCCTGTTTGCAATGTACCCATGAAACTACAGAAAACCATCACTGGATTATTTTAATATAGAAGAGAATTTAAAAACATGATGATTCTCAGGCAAGTTCTGAAGTTATAAGGAGTGTCTGTTTAGTGTCTGTGTTGGTTGAAAAGTTATTACACCAGTGGGTAAGCGGTGGTAAGTGGTTGCTGTGGCTTCAAGTTAAAGCAAAGGATACGTGTGACTCATACATTAAATGAGGCTACAGATTGTGATTGTGACATTGACTCACGTAACACATTCCAAGTAGCCCTCTCTGGCGGCAATGTGGAGCGGCGTGTCTCCGTGCATGTTAACTGAGGCGAGGGAACAGCCAGAGTTCAACACCAGCTCTGCTATGTCCACATTCCCTGCATATGCCGCCCAGTGGAGACACACGTTCAGCTCCTGAAGGGAAAGAGAGGACTGTTTAAAGTAATAACCTGAAATATTTTCATGCAACTACATCCATTCTGCAATTTTTGTCTTTGTCACTGATAAAGCTCAATTCCTCAAGTGTTTTCACCCTTTCGCTGTTCCCCTTTCAATTTTATCTTTAAACGATATCCTCAATGTTACTGAACACACTTAATAATTTGGTTCTAAATTTTATTCTATTGATTTGTTTTTAATTTATTTACTTATTTTTCTTGTTTTCATTTTAGAAGTTTCTGCTATTTGGATTATTTCCTGTATGTTTTATACAGATGCAATGTCTGTTGAAGTTTGAATGTTGGTGTTGATAATAAAAATTCCATTTAAAAATTTTAAAAAGCTTCCACCCGCCATAAGCGACGCATGTAACAGAATTTTAAGCTAGGCGGTTGGATGTTTCTTGCCGAAATGCACCTTGGTGGTCGTAGTTACCATCTACCTCTAAGTCTTTATATACACATAGGCTTGTACCATCAACTTTTTAAATCAAAGAACCAGATATTTTCTAATGGAGTTCTTAATCTTTGTACTGATGATTTAACCGAGAGTTTCATGTCCATCCAAGCTGTAGAAATGCTCCAACTGAGTCACGTAACATTTCTCTATGTGAAAAATGTATGGGACTTCCAGAATCAAGAAGAAATAGCTTTTACTCATTCACAGTATACACTCCCTGACAAAAGTCTTGTCGCCTATCCAAGTTGTAGGAACAACAAATAATAACTTGACTTCTAGTTGATCGTTTGGAATCAGAAGTGGCTTATATGAAAGGCAAAGGCCTCTAGATTATGCTTATTTTACCAAAATAAAATCTTATCATGCCTTGATTTTTAATTATTTTATTAGGAAAGAAAGGTCAGACTTTGCTTAGACAAAAGTCTTGTCATTTAAAAGAAATAATGTACAGTACAGAACATAAAGTCATGGTGCAGTGGAAAAATAATTAATATTGTGTATGACTCCCATGAGCTTGGAGGACTGCATCCATACGTCTCGGCAATGACTCAAATAACTTATTAATAAAGTCATTTGGAATGGCAAAGAAAGCATTCTTGCTGGACTCCCAGAGTTCATCAAGATTCTTTGGTTTCATCTTCAATGCCTCCTCCTTCATCTTACCCCAGACATGCTCAATAATGTTCATGTCTGGTGACTGGGCTGGCCAATCCTGGAGCACCTTGACCTTGTTTGCTTTCAGTAACTTTGATGTGGAGGCTGAAGTATGAGAAGGAGCACCATCCTGCTGAAGAATTTGCCCTCTCCTGTGGTTTGGAATGTAATGGGCAGCAAGAATGTCTTGATACCTCAGACTATTGATGTTGCCATCCACTCTGCAGATCTCTCGCACACCCCATACTGAATGTAACCCCAAACCATGATTTTTCCTCCACCGAACTTGACTGTTTTCTGTGTGAATCTTGAGTCAATGCGGGTTCCGATAGGTCTTCTGCAGTATTTGCGATGATTGGGATGCAGTTCAATAGATGATTCATTGGAAAAATCAACCTTCTGCCACTTTTCCACAGTCCATCCTTCCTGCATGCTGTGGGCCTTGGCAAATGCAACACGATTTTTTAGTTGTCTTCTGTTTAATGCTGGTTTCTGAGCACTAATTCGGCCATTGAGACCACTGTGTGACAGAATTCGACAAACTGTTCTTGTAGATACGGGGGTTTCTGGTGACCAGTTGTACTGTAGCTCTGCTGCAGTTGAAAAAGGGCTGGCCCTGGACTGTCGAACCAACAAACGGTCCTCTTGAACAGTAGTCTTACGGGGCCTGCCTGACCTGGGCCTGTCATGAACTTCACCAGTTTCTTCAAATCTTTTTCTTATCCTCTCCACTTGACGTTTAGATACATTAAAGATGTCTGCCACCTCAGCAGGAGACTTGGTCTTCAGGCTCTTGATGATCAGCACTTTGGTCTGTGGTTGAATCTTTGGCATGCTGTCAGAGGTCAGGATGCATTTCAAATGAAGGTTAGGTGTGCTGGGGTTCTTCTTCTACACACCTGGGAATGTGTTAATTACAGTATTTGTCACAGGTGATGCTCTAATCTGTGATTGGTTGAATCCTTTAAAGATGTGACAAGACTTTTGTCTAAGCAAAGTCTGACCTCTCTGTCCTAATTAAATAATTAAAAATCAAGGCATGATAAGATTTTATTTTGGTAAAATAAGCATAATCTAGAGGCCTTTGCCTTTCATATAAGCCACTTCTGTTTTCAAACGATCAACTAGAAGTCAAGTTATTATTTGTTGTTCCTACAACTTGGATAGGCGACAAGACTTTTGTCAGGGAGTGTATATAGTTTTAACATTTTCACTTGACATACAGAAAGAGGTGCATTTTATGTTTCCAACAGCAGCAGTAATAGCAAACTTGTCTGAGAAAATTTGACCTGAAACAATTACTTCATTAAATCGATCGACAGAAAAGTGATGTGAATTGTTTTCTGGTTTTCTTAGGTCTTCTATGATAGTATACTGAATATGTTTGGATTTTGAGAGGTTGATCAGACAAAACAAAACATTTTCAAGATGTCATCATGGGCACTTGGGAACTTGTGATGCTATTTGCTGACATTCTACAGACCAAACGACTAATCAAGAAAATAACTAGTAGATTACACGATAATGAAAATAATTGCTAGTGGTGTGTTGTGGTGTTTTTGCACTGGACTTCCAACTTAAACAAAATATTTCTCTTTTTTTCTTAATCTAGTATTTGAAGATCACCCTTACACCCTTCACACAGACGCACTCAGTGCCCAGTGCTCCAGTCCAGCTTTGCTAAATAAATATAGCAGGAATAGTCAGAGGAGCTGCTAGAAATGTAGCAAAAAGACACATTTTTCATGTAACACATTCTACAAACATCAGTGTTTGCTTGTAGAAACCATACACTGTATGGTAGAAACTCACTTTATCACTAATGGTGACATCAGCTCCTCTGTTCAGCAGCGCTTTTATCACCTCTACATGTTTGTGTTCTGCTGCCCAGATGATAGGCGTCCAGCCGCCGCTGTCCTGAAACGAACCAGCAGGAAGAATCAGAATTAGGCCACACTGGCCTTTTACCAGTCAGTGTGATCCACTTCCAGTGAGGCAGATACGATGCCCTTTTCTTAAATTATCACATATCTATTGCATAAATATCAGTGGTTGAATGGCACAGTGGTTGATTATGAGACCTTAATCTGAAGTATTTTTTTTTTTATTTTGATCAGTTTCCACACCAGTATGCAGTATCATTCTGGGTCTCAGTGAACAGATTTTTGATGTAAATAGGGATTTTGCCTCATAATTGGTTGAATTATGTTAAAGAGGTTACTATGCATTCACAAAACAAATTCTGGAGTGAATTTCTGACTCTCAAAATGGCTGCGAGGTTGGCATCTCGTTTAACCTTAAAAACAAAACCCTATCAGTTAAACTCTTGTCAGGGCAATGCAAAGGTTATGCGATGGCCCTAAAATACTGACATTTTGGCTCTTCCTTTACCTGTGCGTTTACATCAACCTGCCCCGTTTCCAGAAGCATGTTAACAATTTCCAGGTTTCCCAGCTTGGCTGCGTGGTGGAGGCCAGTATATCCATCCTCCTCCTGAAGAACAAGGACGTAAACAAAGACTGAAATCCATATCAACCAAACCCCTGAAAGTTCACATTTATGTTTTTATTTTAGGCACTAATAGACACTCACGACGTGATAGACACAACCACCGTTCTGGACCAGGAAGTGAGCCACCTCAATGTGATTGTTGATGATCGCTTCCAACAGAGGGGTCCTCCGGTCTTTGTCCTGGGCATCCACATGAGCACCGGCCTGTCAGTATACAATCAAATATAATCCTCAAAAGGCACAAGACCGAATAATGAGCTCTGTGTTAAATAATGTCAGCACTAACCCTCAATGAAAGGATTAGTCGCTTTTAAGATATAAGTTGATACAGTGAGTTCTTAGCAAACAGTTGCTTACTTACACATCCAGCAGTTATGGAGCGACATTATCATTAGTTTGGGAGTTGTGTTACTGTCCACCTGGTGAATGTAAGTCCAATATTCACTCGATTTTAGCTGTTTTTGGTCTCTACTCATAACAAAAATATCTGGTTCTTTAGCTGCTAAATGCTCCACTATGTTCACCAGCTAGTTGCCAACATTGCCTTTCTGCTGTTTGGTGCTGAGCAGGTGGTGTACTGTGGGGTTTTTTGTTTAGTTTTTTCCTCTGAAAACAGCTGCCTGCTGCAGCCAAAAACAACGCTATGAAAGCAGCAAAAGTGAATAAACAGTAAAGTTGTGGGCCAGACAGCTAAACAATGAGCTGAAACTCGCTATAAAGCTCTGTAAAAGGTGAGGGGAGCTGCAGATTAAGGTGGTAATTATGTGTAGGTTCGTCTCAACGAGCAACCCCTTTCACATTGTCTCGTTGTTTTCACGTTGTCATTTGATACATAGTTTTTATAATAACAATCAATTATAGCCTCTTTACACTATTTGTATTAATCACAGAAAAGAAACCAACAAGACAGATGCTAATAATGGACCCAATTTCTCACCTGTATGAGCATGTAGCAGACCTCCAGCAGACCTCTCTGAGCTGCAGCATGTAGAGCAGAGCGCCTGTTCTGAGAGTCAGGCTGGTATGTTGGATCTATGCCCTCCACTGTGACACACACACACACACACACACAGTATTAATACACAAATCTGTACAAATGTACCATGATCTCATCTTGGTATTAGCAGCCAAGAGGAACTGCACAAATGGTCAACATTTCATATAAAAAAATATAAACTGAAACTTTTAACGTGTGATCAAACCCAGATAGTACTTAAAAATAAGATTAAATAAAATAAGATCTATCATGAAGCTTTTGTTTATATTTATACAGACAACACTTGGTCATAAATGAAAAGTGCAAGTCCACTGCGAAGGCATTTTTGCCACTCACTCAGCATGAGCAGAACTCTCTGCACCTCTCCTTGTTTGGCAGCAGGGTAAAGCTGACGGGGGTGAAACCTCAGTTTCTTCTTCCTGGCAAATCAAAAACAACAAATAATTGGTCTAAATTTGTCTGATGTCTTCTTGTACACAGAAAGCTATATAATTTCCCTTGGAAGAGCTAAAGCAAACAGGAAATATTTTGTCTTGCTTTGCAGAATTTCACTGCAACATGCAAAATACTGTGGCTGCAGATGAATTGTGTGTTTGCAACAAATTGTTCTAACAACAGATTTCTACAGATAGTGGAGATGCCCATATTGGGATTTTATGAACAGATACTGATTATATTTGTAAACCGTCCACCATGCACTCTAGTGCAACACAAAAATTACTATATACACTTATATACAGTATACTGCATATACTGTAAGGAAACAAAAGAGACTCATTTTTAAACTAAAGATTACATAAGAACTAAGAACTTCCAAAAGAACATGATTTAGAAAATACTTTTACATCTCTCAATTATTGTATCTAGTCCACTATTCAATCCATTAACCTACTGTGACTGAAATTAGTAACATCTAAATCCAAACTTCAACCTCTCAGTGTCCTGTGTGAGAATGGCCTTCTGCAGCGCCGCCCTGCTGGGTCCAGGTGGAAGTGCACTGGGGGTGATGGGTTTCCCATTCGGCATACAGAGAGAGGGCCCTACGCTGTCCACTCCCTCCTCTGCTGGGGGAACGGTGGCCACAGTTGCTGCAGAGGCTACAGGCTGTGGAGGCTGCTGCTGCTCCATTGCCAGTGTTACCAAGCCATGACTATGCATACGTGCACTGGAAGAGGCAGTGAAGGAAAGTGCAGGTCAGAAGAAATTACATTTTATATAGGTCAATGAAGCCAATACTTCTCTCATACGTCATCCAATCGTACCTGACGGGTCTTTCAGGCATCTTCCCGCCCTTCATCCCTCCTGTTGAGGCTGTGAGGGAGGGTGCCGTGGGAGCAGATGGCGGCAGAGACGGGGTGGTGGTGGAGGAGGCCGACATGGTGACGACGGTGGTCGCGGAGGCTGTGGCCGAGCTCAAGGAGGGTATAGTGACCTCCTGAGCCTCGGAAGCATCTTCACCGCAATGGGGACAGAAAAGCATACCGCCGCCGTTTGATCTGCTGCGCCCACCGCCCAGCACCGTCACACAACCCCGGTGGAAACGGTGAGCGATGCGCTGGTCTGGGCAGCACTCAAGAAACGTGCCCTAAAAGAGGAGAAAAAAGTAGGATATAGAGGAGTAGAAAGAGGCGAAGAAGGTAAGATATCGAAGAGGAGAAAGAAGAAAGTAGGATATTGAGTTGGAGAGAGAGGAAGAGAAAGTAAGATATCGAGGAGGATAAGAAAGTATGATGTCAAGGAGGAGAAAGGTTGAGAAGGTAGGATATGAAAGAGGAGGAAAACGAGGAAAAGGTAATATATCGAGAAGGAGAAGAAAGTAAGATAGAGGAGGAGCATTAATATTAATTTTAAGCCACATTTAAGTTATAGCTTGTAAAGCCCTGCAGCATCAACATTGGGAAACAGTTCTGGAACAATGTCCATTACATTAAATATACTGTATGTATTTTTAATGATGGCAGTAGGTGATTTAAACCCTCACCGCTATGCAGAAGTAGCCACACCCAGGACAACAGTGGTGTTTGACCATGTGTGAGCGATGGACGTCACAGAGCACCATGAGGGACACCCGACTGGACGGCCGCATGGTCTCCCCTTTTATAGTTCGATTGGTACAAGCCCTCAGCTGACAAACAGATTACACAGTTAGAGATGTGGCTTAAAGGAAAGTTATCTGTGAGCTTTATGAACTATCAGACTAGCACACACAGTCCTGCTATCCGAATCTACACAGAAAACAGAAACATATCTGGTGCTAAGTAGTGAAGTAATATGACTGTGCTTTAAATATCCAGTGTGTAACATTTAGGAGGCGCTGAAATGGAATATAATATTATATATTTATAATTCTAAGTATGTTTTAATTAGTGTATAATCACCTGAAAATACGAATTGTTGCAGAACGGACAAACCAAACACTGGCTCTAGATAGGGCTGTTTACCTTTTATATTTCTCCTACATGCTTGGAAGGGGAGGGTGATGCAAGCAGTATTCAAATGGTTGCAAACTGCAATTTCACTGCTAAACACCACTAAATCCTACTCACTGGACCTTTAAGTAAAGCCTGATCTTGAATCCTACTTTTGATCAGCAATTCTATTAACCCGACAGATAATATCTTATTCCACAATTCGGCAATACAAAGCTAAATCTTCATAATTTTGAATACCTGTGAATAACCATTAATATTGCACATGATGGTACTAATTTCAAATGGCCACATGTACCTGCAGAGTCAACACAAACACAGTAGAAAACAGCCAAGGCAGAGACAAACCTCTCCATTGATGCTCTCAGTGGCCATACACTGTCTGCTGACACGGTGGCTGGTGCTGTCGACTCGAGGAGCCTCCATCCTGCAGCTGCACAGAGGGAGCTCCTCCAGCCGCTCTGTGTCTCCTGCATCGCTTCCTTCTATAGAGGGGAGAGAGAGATTTGAATGTTTATGGTGTTAACCTGCAACTTGTTTTGATAATCAATCATTTAAGTAATTTTTCATGCAAAAATGCCAAACATTTGCTGGTTTTGCTGAGAGGATTTGCTGCTTTTCTGTTTAAAATGATAACAAATCAAATACCTTTTAGTTTTGGACTGTTAGTTGGATAAAACAAACAATTCGAAGATGTCAACTTGTGACAGGCATTTTTCACCTTTCTCTGACATTTTACAGATCAAACAATTATCGATTAGTTTAGAAAACAATTGTCAGAGTAATCAGTTTTGAAATAATCCTTAGTTGCATCGCAGCCCTAATTTTTATCAAATCTAAGTGTACAGAAAATTTTCCAGCTGTGAATCACACTAAATCAATTGCCCAGCAAGGTCCTAGCCGCAGTCACTACTGTTTGAAGTTAAAAAAAAAAAAAAAGAATAAATAAAAAATTTCAACTTTTCATTATCCCAAAACATCTTTCTTGGGAAAACAATGTTTTTGTTTCATACTACTATGATTATGGAATAAATCTTAATGGAAGGAATTTCAACCAATTCAGATTACAGTGACATGTATCTATCATAAACCCACCATGATGAGGAGAAAGTGTCAGACTGTCAGCAGCAGCGATGTCCAGAGCACCCAAGGGAACCTCAGTGTACTCAGTCGGCCTTCCTGCTGAGGACAAACGACACACTATAAGCACTAGCCAAGAGCGATACATGCTAGAACTAATAAGAAGCTATTCGCTCTTCTTTACCTTTTAATGTTTTACAAACACTGAAATCCAATTCAGGCTTTTTGTCAGTGATCAACAGAAATGTTAAAATAAAAGAGAAAAATCTCTACCCAAAAAGAAATATTCGTATACAACCCTCAAATCAATATTTGGTAGCAGTACCTTTGGCAGCAATTACAGCCTTGAGTATTTGTGGACAGGTCTGTATCAGCTTTGCACATCTGGACACTGCATTCTGTTCCCGTTCTTCTTTGCAAATCTGTTTTGCGTAGACACCCAGTTTTGGACGACAGCCTGCTCTTGGCAGATTTACAGCCGTACCATATTCTTTCCATTTTTTGATGATTGTCCTAACTGTACTCCGAGAGATATTCAGCGCCTTGGAAATTTTCTTGTATCCTTCCCCTGATTGGTACTTTTCAATAATCGTGTACCGAATTTGTTTGGGGTGTTTCTTTGTCTTCATGGTGTCGTTTTTTTTGGCAGGAAATTGGAAAAGCAGTGGTCAGAGTTTCCAGAGGGGAAACTCCAGGAGGATTTATGCTGAAGTCACTTGTCACACCTTGATTACACCTTGACACAGGTGATCTTCATTCAGCTTATTATGTGACTTGCTACCATTTGACCTCAACTGGCTGCACCAGTGATGATTTAGGTAGGTCATAGTATGTAATGTATTTTACATTGTACTTAATTTAGATTCATTTGTAGAGATTTGTTTTCACCTTGACATTAAAGAGACTTTTCTGTTAAAATAAATAAAAATAAAAATTCTAACTACATCTCACATGATTCAATTTTGTTAATGGTTGTGGGAGACCAGCATGGTTTTAGAAAACCCACTAGGTACTGTCATTCACCTTCGACTGTCTCCACCACATCAGCTGTGTTTCTGTCTTTGTCCTGGTCTGACTGTGGCCATGAAGACTCCTCACTCTCATTTCTACTCTGGATGGCTCTCGGTGTCTCAGACTCTGAACTCTGTAAGAGAGAAATTCTGTCTTAATATATAAATGTGATATCTGTGAAGGGTAGAAAAAAAGGGTTAAAATTCTGCGCGGTTTATTTTTTTGGCTGAATTAAATTTCTATTAAAACAACTTCAAGAGTGATTGTCTTTATAACTCTAAACAAAGAGGGGAATTGCACTTGTGAGGGTATTAAAGATATCTTGTGGAGGGTTTTCCCCCCCCCACTAGTAGTACTACGGAGCATTGTTTTTATGATTGGGTCCCCAAGTTGTCTGTATTGTGAACGTGTAAACACACTATGTGATACACATTCCTGCCACTGAACACTGAATGTAAACAACTTTGTTTACAAGAGAACTCCACAGGGCACCTTTAAACATGAATTAGTAACTTGCAATCTTCACAGTATGCATTGTGTTGCATCTACCTCGGTATTCTAGCGGGATATCACTATCTATGGTGTCAGCACCATCTTTACCCCCAAGTATGTAAATGTGACCCAAATACAACTTTGCTTGCTTTGAGCTAAAAATGGCTGTTTAAATGACTGTAGGGAACTGAGGCACCAAACCATTAAATGACCATTACTTTAAATATTTTTGCCTTTTGTGTCCTTATACAGTATATCTGCTGGCTAGCAGCCATGAAAAGCCAGACTACAGCTCACAAGATGAGTTTTTGTTACGAACACTTAGTTTTGAAATAGACTGTGCCTGAGCAGATACATAATGGACAAATTGAAAAACTGCTGCAGAATGATGGTGACTTGTCACCTCTTAACACTCCCATACCGCACAGCTAACTATTTTTGCTGTTCTAGATGTAAAATGAAGCATGATTCACATGGCTATTGTTTTTGTCTGATATTTATTCAGAAACTGTTTTTTGGTGGGAGATAACAGTCGAGCAAGTGGTGCACTCGACCCAATCAGGTGTAGGAAGAGTTTGAGTTGTCTAATTGAAAAAAAAAAAAAAAAAAAAACTGTTAATCATCTTTTATACAACCAGTATTTTCAAGCAAGTACAGGATGATTCGACAGTTGTAGTGACATCTACAGGTATAAACAGTGTGTGAAGTGTTATAAGACAGTAAGAGATTAAGGTAGCTGTAAGTACATAAAGTAATTATCAAGCTAGTAAGATAGAATCACTCACATGATCTGACATGTTCACTGACCCCTCTATGTCTTTAGTGTGCTGCCTTGCTTCTGCTCCATCTTCAAACTATACAAGAAACAAAAGGAATACAAGTTTAGAAAATTATTACTATTCAGTTTTTTTTTTAAATAAAAAATTCTGCAGCACATACACATGATATATCACTGTGCTCAATAATATGTGCATTTGTTGACAATGAGTGATCACTTTTAATGGACAATAAATCTGAGCCTCACACCTTTTCTGAATCTCGTGTGGATGGACTGGAAATCTGAATTTTCTGGGCTACTTCCTCCTCTGACTTCCCCACACTGCTGTTGCTCTTCTCTGGCTCCGCCTTTTTATGGAATAATGTTTCTTCCTGAGTTTTGAAAGAAATCAGAGAAGACGTTGGCAATTGACAATTTTAACAACTGAAACCTTATGTAAAGTGTAAATTATATACCTGAAAATACATAATCTTACCACAGTATGAGCGTCTGGAACCTTCTCAGACTTCTCAGGTGTGCTGTCAGATAAATTACCCAGTTTTCTTCTTTTTGCAACTATTGGAAACATGGAAATGCAACATAAACCACAACAGAGTGAGTTTTAACTTAAACAAGGCACTCTAACTCATTTTTATTCATAGCAATTTGATTATTTTACACAGGCAAACATTATTTAGTGTGGATTTTCTCCAGCCACTAACCAGTTTCAGGGTCAGAGGAAAGGCAGGCAGAGGATCCTGAATGTGTCACAGATGCAACAGGTGTCTCCACGTGGCTCATCTGTGAAACAAAAATAGTGAGTGACTCAAATGGTCATGAAAAGGCTGCAACAAAGAAATGAACCACTGCTAAACTGTGTATGTTTTGTCAGTGGCTGGAAGACTTCTTCACATTTTAACATTTCACAACACACTTTCAATGGTGTTACTCGGTTCAACAATCACTGGGACAATGCAGTGTCAGATACCAAACACCGGTACAAAATCAAAACAGAAGTACACATTTTATTCATGCCAAATGCTAACTACTTGCTGGAGGTGATATAGGCTCACCTGCCCTGGTGGAGGCCTATTCATGGTCTTACGGGCCCGGTGGATCTTGGGTGGGCCAGGGGAGACAGATGGAGATGAAGAAGCTGTGGCAGAGGAGGAAGAGGAAGAGGAGGAGGAGCAGGAGGATGGTGAATGTGCCGGGACAGATTTACTGCTACCAGGCCCAGAAACACTCATCTTTGCACGGCCAGGGGACAACGATGAAGATGTAGAAGGAGAAGAGGACAACGAAGAGGAGGACATTGATGGAAGGGACTTTGCAGCGTGTCCTGTAAGAGGGAGGTATAAGCAATTACTGTGAATTGCTTGGAAAATCCTTTAAAAGCTTAATAATAATAATTAGTATCACATTCATTTTCACATAAGTAAAACCTTTGAGAGGGATCAAGGAACATAAATCTCTGCAGAAAAATAATATCAACATGTTTATCTTCCTCAGCAAAGCAAAGTCTGTAGGGAAATTTCAAAATTATTATGCCACTGACATGAAACCAGATGCTACCAGCTGTCTAAGTTATGATATCAAATTAATTTAATTGCAACATATTACAGTTTGAAACTTGAACATCCAGCACCTTTTGTATGAGTAACCACCAATGCTCAATTGCACAACTGTCAAGCAGTGGGCCTGTGAGATGCAATCAGAATTTTTTTTATCCACTGAAAACTTGCACTATCAATATATTTTGCTTTATTTATATTCTTATATCCACAGAATTTTTATATGTTGTATGTTTCTTAGAGCCCGACCGATTTATCGTTCAGCAGATATTATCAGGCGATATTGGCCTATCGCAGATATATCGGTATCGGCGTATATGTTATCCAATCTGTGCCGATATAAAACTGTTTTCTTTTCAACACCGAGATTCAACTGGACACGGATCTATAACGTTGAGTCTGTAAGCTGGTTTTGTTTAACGTCCTCCAAGTGGCTTCATACCCCACCGGGAGCGTTTCAGAAGCAGAGCGGTTTGCCTGCCCAACGTTGATGACTTGTTGATTTGGTCCATTTTCCTTGACTTTTGTGCTTCTACAATTGGTAAGTAGGCTACGTAGTTAAATGGTTTCTATTTTTGCCTGTTTTAGTTGTGTTTTTTGTTGATATAGAACCAGGAGTCTGCACAGGGTGTTTTATTTAGAAAATTGACTGGATTCTCTATGCCGTTTCTGTGTCTGACTTCTTGCCCAGTTCACCTGCTTTGTGCAGCTTAATGCGGCTTCAGACAAAAATAGACTTGCCGCCTATTCACCGCCGAGAGCCGCTTCTGAAACAGCTGCGGCGCGTCTGGTGGGATCACAAACATTGTCTAGAATGGTAGCAATCAGCTCCGGCGGCCACATCGCAGCCGTAAAGGTACTTGTCCACAGAGGCGTTTTTGGATGCAAGGGGTCGTGCCGCTTCCCAGCATTCCCAGTAACGATAGATGATTGACAGGTACTCTCCGCTGACAGGTGGAATGCGTGCAAATGACGGATCCTATGGACAAGTACCATAACGCAACGCAGCCGTGCCTGGTGTTATCCCAGGTTAAGAATATTAGGCAGAAAAAAAGACCTGTGTTAATATATTTGTGTCACTACAAAAGAAAAAGAAGCATTCTTGAATAAAGTGATTTGTTTAAGAAAGCAGCCATCTGAGTACCTTTGCATAGGCATTTCGGTGGATGTTTCCCCCCTAAAATTGGTATCGGTCTCAAAAATCCCATATTGGTCGGGTTCTAATGTTTATATTATGTTAATATCCTACTTAATATATTATTTCCTGCTGAATTTTTGCTTCAGGATCAAATCATACAGATCAAATTAGGTAATTCAAGAGCCACCACATCAGCAACATCGATGAAAGCTGACTGGATCCAAGTCTTACCTGCAGCAGGTTTGCTTGGGGAGTAGGCAGGTGACCATTTATCTCCCTCCTCTCTAGCTTTGGAAGCGTCCTTCCCAGGCTGCAGAGATGACAACACTGATGGCATACCACCCATGGGCTCTGTCTTCTTGGCAACAGCACCTGTGATGGAGGCTGCATTATCTGGAAAAGTTCAGAGTTCACCATGAGTTTTTACAAATAGTACTGACAAAAATCCCACAATAATTCTGTTCATTTGTGCACCTAAAATGCACAGATTTCAAACATTAGTATATCTCCCTAATGCATAATCTGCATAAATGAGCCATAGACATACACTCCTTTACTTGACTTGGTCCAGCTAATGCCTCTGCTGGTGTTTCTGAGTCATTTCCTTCAGGAGGCTCCTGGCAGAGAAACAACAAATAGCAAGAAATATCATGTCAGAAAATATGAATCTGTACCTTTAAAAAACAATTGATATTTACGATTACAGATTACTAGATCTATTTATTCACTCCACGTTGATTCATTTATAGCACTCAAACTTCAGAACTGTTATTGAATCAAAAGAAATGCAGAGGTATACCTGGATATGTTCACAGACCACAAATATACACTACATGTACATGTTACACCATCCTGCTTTCATAGGTATATTGCAACATATATCTATGAAAGCCTGCACTTTAGAGGTGAACCATGTTGTGCAAAATTGTATATTCCCTAAACTTGTGCTACTTGTGCTTCTTTGTGGGTCCACTGATTCTACAACAGAGCTGCCTGATCATACATTAGCATACTAGTAATTAACAAGTACTTTAAGTATATTAAACTCTATTGTAGACTGGCAAAACAATAACCTAGAACATACTGCTAGTGAAAACACATTTCCCAGGAAACAATCAAATTAATTCTAACTTGGTGGTTCAGGTTTTAGTTTTGGGTGTCATTACAGGTGAATGTCACTGAACAAAACATGATTTGTCATTTGTTTTTCTGGTGTAAATCAGCTTGACTGACAACATACTCAAGATGTAATTAATTGTGTAGGGTTTCATGAGATCAAATGCGGTAACTCATCTAAATTATATCACCAGACACACGCACCAAATAATTGTGTGTCAATAAAAGTCAGTTAAACGAGAATCCTAATAGTACCGTATGTTAATGTTAATGTGTTTATAGCTACTGATATTCTATGTTTAGTGACCAATTTCCGCCTTTTCCATTCCAAAATAAACGTTTCAACCAATGGCTGATCGCCTCTGTTGTTACGTCAGGTACCGCCATCAATCAATCAGCCCATTCATGCCTTTTACACAGACCAAATTAAAACCCTTCAGCCAACAATAGTTCGTAAAATAAAAAGGAATGGAGATTGCACACATTAACTGCTTAAAATCCTGCATTTTCGCTGGGATTACCTCATTACTACCACAGTTCACAAAAAGCACAGTTTGTCTCAAGATTTGCTTTGAAAACCGGTCTAAACTGAGCGAATTATACAAAAACCTCATAACTCGATAAAAGCAACGCAAGGCGATGACTATATAGTGAGGTAAACAGTCAAGGAATCGAGAAAATAAGCAAACCACTAACAACATTTTAGCAATTTAGCTAGTTACAGGCTAATGTGGCTAGCAATGTAGCACAGCTTGCAACAAAGGCCTCTTATAATCGACAAATAAAGACATTTTGCATTGTGGCACACTGCAGCTTTACTGCCATTGTTTTCCTATGTAGGCTATGTGTTTACGAGTGGTTAAACAGACGAAAATTTCGTTAACATGCAATTTTGTGTTGCAGTGGATTTGCTAGCTACCTTTGTCGTTGTCTCAGATGCCGACATGTTTCCCAATGGGCACCAACGTATATAAACGTGCTGCGTCATCGCCCGAACCCCGCCCCCCGTGTCTGTTGATTTGAAAACCGCTGATCAGAAGTCAGTGTGCGTACTCTGATTTTACGGCTAACAGCGAGGATAAGCCTCCCACGAAAACCGATTCAAAGTCAGTTTAGTGTCCAAAGACCAGTGGTTTGTATTTGTTGTCACGAGATGCTCTACCTCCAAAAAGAGGCCAAAAAGTAAACAGAAATCGAGGTAGTAGCTAGAAGCAGGGATGTGGAAATACTACCGGCTAACTAACGGCACCTTAGTCAACGGTTGTACTGTTGAAACGAGGCCAGGTTTGTTTTTTTAGAAAGCCCAGAAGACATCCATCAAAAGGGAAGGGAAGGTGAGTGACGGAAAAGTTTGACGGTAACTGGGGAGCTTTTGTTTATTTCTGTGGTTGGTCAGCAAGCTAACTAGAAGCTAACGTTAGCTAACGTTCAGACAAGTGGGTAACGTTAGGCCAGAAGGAAAGGAGGAAAACAATGGTGTTATGATCGATTTCAACCTACCTTACGGCAAGCACACCAATAGACTAAATAGTGTCATTTTATTATAGACTCTGCTACTCTTAAAAGACATGTAGCTAGTTAATGACAGTTTTTCTTTGTAGCTTCTTTCACGCCCACATATGTTAGCTAACTTTTCAACATCCCTCAAGTCAAAGCTGACCATTTATCAATAACATATCGATATAGCGATGTGAGACTAGATACCATCTACTATTGCATTACATTAGTATAACATGTAATAAGCAATAGATTAATGATACAGCAAAAATGATGTATTTTCTTGGTCTTAAAGCCGCATTACAAGTGATACAATCCTCTGAACGTAGGTTGTTTTACTGTTCAACCTGAATTAAATGACCAATAACTGGCTCTTTTTGTTTGGCCATCATATCAGCATTACTGGTTTTTCTCACAGGCCATATCACTTACACATAGGAGCGTCGCAAATTTCCACATTTGTGGACAATAAAGATTATTATTATTATTATTATTATTATTATTATTTACATGTTAGCTCAATATATATGTATATGTGTGAAACTAAACTAACTAAAAATAACCCAGATTGCACATAGGAAGAAAAACTAGCTTTATGATCATGCTATGTGCCCAGAGCATTTGACTAGACTTCAGCTATCCAAACATAAACCCTGTCTATGCTCGACAGGAGCATAATACTATACTTATCAACCTGTAAATCCACTTTTGCACTTTACACTTATTTTAGTTTTATACTTTATATCCACTTTTGTACTTAATTTATCTTAGCTGTATTATAGTGTATTATATTTTGATTTGCACATCTCTTATTCTTACTAGAAATAATTGTCTTGTTGCAGACTTATTTTATTATTATTTCTATTCTATTAGTACTTCTATTCCTGTGTGGATTGATGTGATAGTGAGCAGCTGTAATGAAAGAGTTTCAACTAGGTGATCAATAAAGTATTTCTGATTCTGAAACCGTCATAGATCTGTGTGCGTTTCAGGTCAGGTGGTCGTGATGTATCGGATATTGAACACACTGTTTGAGCGACTTTTATTTGCGTCATCATTTTGCATTTTCTGTCTGCTTTTTGATCTTCTAATTTAAAGACCACCTCATTGAGTTATTTGTAATGAATACTTCTGCATTTCTCCTTAGACAAGATGGAGATGCTGTGTTTCCGGTTACCGGGCCACGGGGACACAACTCTGAAGCACATGAATACACTGAGGTCCCGCCAGCAGTTCTGTGATATCACCATTGTGGCCAGCAACAACCAGACATTCAGGGGACATAAGGTGGTGCTGGCTGCCTGCTCGCCCTTCTTACGGGACCAGTTCCTCCTTAACCCATCCCCCAAGCTTCAGGTAGGAAGATTTCACACTGTTAGCGTGTCTCTCTTCAACGCGCTTCTGCTGAGTAAAAACATTGTTTCTTTATGTTGTTTGTTTTACATTTATATCCAGGTGTCGATGCTGTACAGCTCCACAGTGGTGTGTGATCTGCTTCAGTCTTGTTACACTGGCGTCCTGCAGTTTAACCCAGAGGAGATTGTCAACTACTTGACCGCTGCCAGCTACCTACAGATGGAGCATATTGTGGAGCGCTGCCGAGGAGCCCTGAAGAAGTACGTGCAGCTAAAGAACCCCAGTCCACCAAAGGTCAGTAATCCAAAGCAATAATTTTAAATGATTATCGTATTCTTACTAGTGGATACATATGTTGTGCAGTGATGGAAAAAAATTCCCTGCTTGATTCTCTGGATTTTTGCACATTTTTCAGAATTAATTTGGTTGTAAGTCTGAAAGTTTGTCTCTTTCATTTTCCCTGTAGCATGTAAATTAATCAAAGCCGTCAATGTAAAAAATGCGACAAGCTTCAGTGTTTTTATTTCAATTTTATCCTAACCTTAGGTAAGTGCGTATCTTTTTTTGTATGTTGCGATAGGAGTAATTTTCCAATGGACATCTTGTACCTCGTTTTTCTACATTTTGTACATACAGTAACACATTCTCTGCACTTTCATAGCTTGCAGTGATGCCGTTTTCATGGGTTTTTAGCATTCCCATAATCAGTTTTTCCTATTTCTTCCTTTAGATGACTTCAGAGGAGAACCAGTCTCGACCGGTGATTGTCAGCGGAAGCATTCATTCTGTTGAAACTGCATCTCATCCCACTGGCCGACCCTCCCCTGTGCACCCCCACAGTCCTGTAGTACGCTCAGTGGAGGAGAACAACGGCGATATGTCTGTTCAGGGCAGCTGTCAACACCACGATGACAGTCCCATGGTGGATGAGCCATATATCAAGGTTTGTGTGTGACAGAAAAACCTGAGAGCAGGGTATCTTTTTAATCTACATTGAATTTACAAATCTACAGTCTTCATGTCATAATAATAATAATAATAATAATAATAATGATGATGATGATGATGATGATGATTGATAATAATAACAACATTACTTACATAGCACTTTTCTAAACAAAGTTACAAAGTGTAAACCGTAAAAATGCTTACAGAATTCTGTTAAAAGTAGAATTTAAAAGTATAACACAGAATAAAACACTAAAACAATTAGGAGCATACAAAATAAAACCACAACAGAATAAAAACATAATTAAAATAAGAGGAGGCGTTCCGATAAAAATGAGTTTTAAGAAGTGATTTAAAAGATGCTACAAAGTTGCAGTACACTGATGAATTTAATTGATATAATTTGGATAAAATATTGTGTCACAAGGGGCAAGTATTTTATACACAAAAGATAGAGTTTTGGTGTCCCTTTAACCAGCTTTTGGTTGGTCACTGGTGTTAATTGCCACACTGGTGATCTGTCTGTCCTATTGAGAGTTAAAGCAACAAAGCTTAGCAGTTTAAGGACAGTTTCTAATCCTGAATAATGCCTGGCCACACACAAGGGAGAGTGAGCTCTCTCCTCCTTCCTTTTGTCCCTGCGGGACTTTCATATGGAGTCATAAATGGTCCCGATAAATTGTCAGTTAAGTGTGATGTGTGATAAAGGGTAGGTGTTATAGAGGACAGGGTAAAAGGCTGAAAAGGTGAAGAAGATAACAGAGAACACAGGGACAGAGACAAGAGAGGTTTTCAGGTATAATAAAAAAAATCCTCAATCCTCTGTGTCTGTCTTTGAAAACACAGTTCACATTAGAGCACCAGTACAAGCATAATATCTGCCAGATATTTTAATTATCTATAATTAATTATAATTATCTGTCAAAAGAAAATTAATCACCAACAATTTTAGTACGCACTGAATGTGATTTATCAAGCAAATAATGCTGATTTTAGCTTCTCAAATGAGATGATTTGCTGCTTTTCTCTGTTTTATATCACCTAATTTAATATCTTATAGGTTTTGGACAAAGCACCCAATTTTGGGGAAAGTCTGGGGAATTTTCATGGGCACTTTTCACTGTTTTTAGATATTTTATAGTCTAAACAAATCTTTAGTTACAGCACTACATACTTCACTCAGTCTTCATTCCTTTTACAGGTTAATGCATCAGACGAGGAGGAAGAGGTCAGACATGAGGATTATGATGTGTTCAGAGTGTATGTCTCTGAAGAAGAGCAGATGAACAGAGACAGGGAGGAGGAGAGAGGAGCTCCCTCTGATGGACCTCAAGATGTGTGTTACCCAGAGACAGAAGGTGTCGTGATTGAAGGAGAAGGCAGTGAATATGACTTGAATCCAACAGAAGAAGATCTCGGTACTGGGGAACTTTCAGTTCTCCGCGCTTTCAGGCGCAAGCTGTCTGACCCTAAAATTGGCCAGG